>NC_056733.1:1487264759-1487287259 GCF_019279795.1 Protopterus annectens | reverse complement strand
TGATGATTGCTTGCGTTTGGGGGTATACACTCTTGTGTTTTATGTAGTATATTGTTGGTTTTTGAAGTGGGTTTTATGTGCACTTTGTGAGTTTCTGTTTTTTAGGTTCCAGATTTGTGTAGTTTTAGGATTATGACATTTCAGTTTTTTGGTCTCAATCTTTTGGTCTTTGTTCATGTGGAATTTCGATAATTAAAATAGACCCATATATATATATATATATATATATATATATATATATATATATATATATATATATATACTGTTCTATTTCTGTTTGTCAAAAACAGTTTATCGACAAACAGAAGCTCAAGCCCAGTTAAACTAAAGTGCAATAAACTGAAAGTGCACTTTCATGAAAGCCGATTCAGCAAAGCATGGTACAGTTGGGATACAGAAGTAAGGGTGTGTGGGGGCACAGCCCCCCTCATAGCAAGTGCAGGACAGCTTGCCCCCCTGCAAAACTGTGTTTTTACTTTTTATTTCTTTCATTTGTCCGATTCGCTGAATCGGCTTTCGTGAAACTGCACTTTGGATGTAGTGCACTTTCGCTTAACTAGACTCCAGCTTCTGTTTGTCGATAAACTGTGTTTTCGACAAACAGAAGTAGACCCATATATATAAATATATATATATATATATATATATATATATATATATATATATATATATATATATATATAGATATATATATATATGTGCATATATATGGGTCGACTTCTAAATTTCGAATTCCTAATGGTCGAGACCATAAGATAAAAGTTTTGAAACTTTAAAATGTAAATAAAAAAGAAATAAGAACAAAAAACATCTTTTTTTTACATTTTTGAAGGGGGACTAGCCCCCCCTGCATGCCCCACACCCCCTGATAATTAAATATACCAACTCCGAGATCACACTACAGCGAGGAAAATGGTAAATAAATCATTCTACACTGTATGGTGATCTCCATTGAATGGTTCATAGTTTCAAAACTTCGATCTTATAGTCTTGACCATAAGAAATTCGATGTTTGAAACTTATTTAGAACTACACCCATACATATATATATATATATATATATATATATATATATATATATATATATAAATATATATATATATATATATATATATATATATATATATATATATATATATATATATATATATATATATCGATAGATAGATACATGCATACATGCTTTTATTTTATTTTGCAACTGAGAGCTGTGTCTGCCCATTTGTTTTATAAGTTCATAGGTTCATAGGATGATGCTAGGCTATTGGCCCAGAGGCCTTTATAAGCCTAGCCAAGAATTTCATCAATGTTCCCTCAAAGTCAGCACCCGTTTCCCCTGTCCAACAGGAACACAGGTGGAATCCCAGGGGTATATTTTCTGTTTCCCATCCAGTTGTCCAGGTTCCTCTTAAAGATGGCTAGAGAGGTACTCTGCTTGACATGTAGAGGGAGTCTATTCCACAGATGGATGAGTCTCTGGGACACAAATCTATCCCACTAACAAGTTATATTAATGTCACAGACCAGGTTAAGGCCTTGCTTGTGAGTTGCATGAGTGGAGTTTGTTTTATGGATATGCAGGAACTTCATCAAGTTTGGATCTGAAATGGCCTTGTATGCCAGACATAGATCACCTCTGAGCAGTCTGTATGAGACTGAGTACAGGGATGGGACTTTTAGGCTATCTGTATAGGATATGTGTTTGAGACCCTGGATTTACCTGGTGAGGAACTTCTGTGGTCTCTCCAACTGCTGCATGTGCTTGGCAAGGTACATGGTGAAGGGGGCATTGTACTCGATAATGAGTCTGATAAGGAAGGAGTACAGGGATGCTATGACCTCCTTGTTCCTGGATGAAATACTCTTATTTATGAGGTGAATACATATTTTTGTTGTTGTCTTCTTTGTATATGTTTGGCAGGGAAGCACATTTTTTTATGCATTTGTTAAATGGGCAAAGCCTACTGGGCACAAGTGCACCCCCTTTAGGGGTGATCTGGAAGCAAACTTTGCTCTAGTGATTTACTTCCAGTCACAGAGTAGACAAATGAGGGTGGAGAGAATCAAACTCAGTACATTTGAATACAGAAAGCAAGTTGCAACAGCTCATTTATTTTGTATTTGTAGGCAATAAGGAAGCAACAACTAGGAAGCACTCACTAGCCATCTCTGGAGGCTCGTTTACTTATATTTTAAACAGAGACTATGAGCCGACATTTGCTTTGAATAAATAAGTGTTGTTACTGGCTACCATGCATACATTTTGGCAGGGAAGCACTATCATATCTTATTTTATTTTATTACTTATGATGTGCTTGGAAGGCAGTAAGGAAGAGATGAATGGCTAATGCTCCCTTTTTCTCTCTAGGGGGTGTATTTAGCAGTACCTCATGCCATGATTTGAGTGGACATTTGTTTTGAACATTTTAGTGTTGCTGCTGGCTTCTCTGCATAAATATTCCATACACAAAATAAGCAATAACATAAAATATGAAGGCAAAGTGCTTACTACCAAATACTTCTGTGAGGAAGTGAGCAGCTTAATTAAATATTCAAAACAAAATGGTTATTCACAGCTCAATGTATAATTAAATAGCTCAAAGAGAGAGAGAGAGCTAACAAGTGAGGGAGTCCTTGACAGTAATCTGTTCCTTACTGCGTTCCAAAAACAAAATAGGAAATAAAATAAAATCTGAAAGTAAAGTGCTCATTGCAGGAGGAAGTTCTGTACTGCAGAGTATCAAATACAAAATGTACTGCAGTTTATGAAAATTGATACAAGAACATCTTAACCTTAGGGGACTCAGTTGTAATGATGTCGACTCACCTCCTAACTAGCTTAGACGTGGATAAAATCATGGTATAAGCTCATGGGTAGCTTAGAGTTATTGACATTTTTTATCTCTGGTAAATTATTCCCAATGACGCATTAATATGAATGCATTGTTTATCATGTTGGTATAAACAATTTAGAGCAACTGCCTATGTTATATATCAGGCAGTGAAATATACAGGTACAAAGTGTTCTGAAGCACATATTAGTCTTCCTTTTAGTGAAATTCTTCCTAGTTCCATATTAAATGACTAGGTCTTGTTTAACCTTTCCCATTTCAACTCCTAGTTTCCAAATGTTGTTGCAATCAAAACAATGATGTTATAATTGCAAGGGACTTGACAAGGACCATTGCATCTTTCATCCCTATACATTTATTTTTATTTACAAGGGTAGTAAACTACTTTGCAACACCTTAGCTGGGTTTATAAGCCATTTCTTAGGGGCTAAAGAACATACATTGGGAGCTGCAAATACAAACCTGTGCCTTATTACTTTGTGAAAGTGCATTGTGCAAACAGTTGTACCCTCATTAGTAAATTTATTCAGCTTTAGATTACAGCAGCTTTGCTCATCTAAAATATTTTATTATCAAAGCTTGGCAGAATGGTGATTTAAATTGATCAGGTTTTCAGAATGTTGCCTGATTATGAATAGATAATATTGAAGGGAATGTTTTCATTTTTATCAGCCATGAACTACAACCATAGAATTTATTTTCTGATCACATTTCTGAGATTATGGCTGTGCAACTAGACAATGTAATGCAGTGATAGTATTTCAAAGTTACTGCATTTTAGGAAAAAAATGTTGATTAACGGAGTTGGTTTGTCTGTAGACTTACTTCCTTGTTGCCTTACAATCCCTATCGTCACATCAGCTGGACTCATGGTAGTAGCAAAACCTAAATGAACGATGAATTCTATGAGCCGATGCTATTGTAGAAGTACGGTCATCTATTGAGCTTCCCAACACAGGTCAAAAACATTCTTAACTTGCTACTTACTAACAGCTCTAGTCAAGTCGTTACTCTGAAACCTTCCTCTCCATAGTTAGTTTTGATTGTTTGGCTTTTGAAGTCTGAAACTCAAAAATGGGTCATTATTTAGTGACTTCAATCCTCAGTGATTTGCCAGCAAACCTCAAATTTTATGAGGCACAGACTAAAAATATAAGGAAAAATCTGGACATTCTGTGAAAATCTGGATGATTGAAAGGTATGACACCTACCATTGCATATTGTCCAACAATTACTTGTGATGTGGTTACATCTACACTTAAGAAAATTTGATCTAGCTGTGCTATGGGGCCTGAAAATATTCATGAAGAGTTCATATACAGTTTATGTATTATCATCATCTGGTTCAACCTCTTGTGATTCTATTCAGTTCACTGTTATAAAATGGCTTTGTTCCATCAACATGGGGGCTGGCTAATATTGTTCCAATACACAAGAAGGGTCATTGGGAAATTGTTGAAAACTCTAAGACCAATCAGTCTGACATCAGTTTTTTGCAAACGTTTTAAGAGATGTTTGCCAGCTGTTGGAGATCAATAAACAGTACTGCAGTGCTACTGACATCACACAACACAAGTTTCTATCATGCCTAGCTCATTTTTATTTTGAAACTGTGAATATGGCCATGGATATTTAACCAGGCAGTGCTGTTCTTGTTTAAGACCTTGCTAAGGTATTTGATAGCCTTCCAAATAAAATTATTATTGATAGACTTATTGGTCACATTGTTAATCTGTTTGCGATTAGTTGGACTCACTCATGGCTCTTAGATAGAATGCAATGGGTTAGCCATTATGGAATACCTGAATGTAATCCAGTCTGCTCTGGTATTCCTTAGGTATCTGTGCTTGGCACTGTTCAGTCTGATATTATCATTTCAAGTTTTATAACTTCATCCAACCACTGGATTATAACGTATGCACCACATGACATTAAAATTGAGGTGGTTCCAACATGTGAAGAAGACTTTTTTAGTAAATAATTACTTAACTTCCCTCTCTCAATGGTTTAAGACAAAGGTTTAAATATGAACAGCGAAATATGCAGTTATGCACTTTGTCTCAACGTACATCATCAAATCCATTGTTCTAGACACTAATTAGCTGGATATGGTTGACAGTATAAAAGACCTTGCAATTATTGTAATTGCACATGTTTTAGCATTAATGCACACCATGTTAGAACCAAGACAAGGAAGCTAGTGGGTCTCTTGTAAAAATGCATGAGCACTCAGTCAACCAGTATTCTTATGAACCTGGTTACTTCTTATATTAGACATAAAATAGTACAAGTTTTCTTTTATATTGTTATTCTAAGGGGAATTTACTGTTCCTGTAATGGGTCTGGAGAAAATTTACTATAAGACTCCCAATACACAAAAAATTGACATTCCCTTTTCCCATTTCATAATAACATATAGAGAAAATGGTTTTACCATATAAAGTCCTAAGAAATTATTAATTAAGACTGTTACTGGGGCTTTGAAAGAATTGACTCCACAAGAAACTTGCAAGGTACAAATATAAAATTCCAGAACTTCATATAAGTAAAGAGGCATACATTTATTTCACTGGCACTGACACAATATTTTAATAATCTCCCAATTTATATTCAAACTACTGGTCACATAGTGATGTTATTTAAAGTTAACAAACAAAACACAATGGTAATGCATTTGTCAAATAGTATATAGATTTTCAGGAAAGAAAAACGCAGCAGTATAGTACAGTTCACATTTGCATTTAGAAATATATAATATAGAGTAGCATTAGCAGTTTTGAGTGGAAAGTAAGCCTGTTTAGCTAGTATGGCAAAACATTTGTAATAACATTTGGTAAATAATTGCAATTTTTATAATCGCTCCATCACTGCATTGGTTTCACTCCATTAAATGTTAGCATTTAAGGAAAAGTTATATAGTGATATTAAAGTCCACAGTTAGAGGGAAAGATAACAGAAGGTTGCCTGTTGGGAAGGAAAAAGTGAAAAGGTTTTCATGAGATATTTATATGGAAATCGATGCAAATAGGGAAAAATTTTGGTATATAGATAGAGATTTTTGAAAGGAAAAGGTGGCTGACTGAGCATAGATGTCTGGTGGGATAGAATTACATATGGCCTGCTCTGTGTCATAGAATGCTTCTCAGTCTCACTCTTAGTAAACTGTTAAGAGTCTGGTTTTGCTTTCTTAATAAACAGTGGACATTGGAATGGGGTAGTTTGCTAGCTAAGGGGAGGCAGAATTTATTACCAAGAATGTTATAGAATGTTATAAAATGGACTATCACTGAATAGCATTGGCAGTGTATTGGTTAAAGTCAGGTGGTGACAATGATGTATTTAATTGTCAGTAGGAAGTATAAATCCACAGAGATTATTTTGGCAGACTGTAGAAGACATGTGAAGGTCACTAGTGATAGTCAGGAATATGCTGTAATTTTGATAATAAGATATTGTTATTACTTTCTTATAATCAGTTTTGTTATGACTACCGCAATTGCAAGTATATTTTAGGTTTGTTAGAACACTTATTGACTGTACATGATAAGAGAAGATTAGGGTTGGGGGTAAATAAATATTACAATATTTATACAGTTGAACTGAGAAGATAGGATGCTCCATGAGTGTTTAAGTTTTAAACTGGTAGTGTTTGTTAAATGCCAAAGATCATGCTGTTTGTTTTACCTGACTTGATCATTAATTCATTGTAGTGTAGTCAGTGGGTACATCTGGGTAAATTGTTCCTCAAGTTGGATTTGTAGTCCATAAGTAGAGCTACCTGATTTAATAAAATGAAGGTCATCTTCATACAGAATAATGTTAAGATAGGGAAAATTAGTTAGCAATGAATCAGCAAATGAGAGAAAGGGGAAACCCTAATACTGAACCTTAATATAATCTTAAAGGAATGAGGCCAGAGACAGAGTACACTTTAACTGTCTATTGGATAGATAATCTTCCTTCTTTTATAGCCAGTGAATTTATTTTTGTGGGATTACTTTCCCCTCAAATGAATTCTATTGAATGACATGCATAGCTTACATGAATTGTGTCAGAATGTGTGGTCATTTCACATATATCAACAAGGAATCTGTCAAGATTGCTACTGAGATGTACAAGGTATACTGTACAGGGTCTATATTAGATCCACAAATGCTTAAATGCTCGAATCTCTAAAGGTCGACCTCGAATCTCTAAAGGTATACCAACTCCAAGATCGCGCTACAGTGTAGGAATGGGAAATTTCTACACTGTAGTTCACTAAAGTGCGATCTTAGAGTTGGTACATTTAAGTAGCAGGGGGTGTGGGGGGGTGCAGGGAGGCTTGCCTCCCTGCTATAACCCTTTCCTTGTATTTTTATTTTTGTTTATTTATTTTTTTACAACTTCAAATGTTTAACTGTTCAATCAGTTAAGGTCGACCTTTACAAATTCGAACATTTAAGCATTCGGCGTTGTAATATAGACCCTACTGTACAGTATTAAAAAAACATTATTCATGTAGAAGAAGTACTAAGGAAGAATTAGAATAAGAAGACATATGCATGTGTGTGTGTGTGTCTGTGTGTGTGTATATATATATATATATATATATATATATATATATATATATATATATATATATAAAGTTGCAGTCTCAAATATCGAGCACACATGGGCAAACATTGTTTTCAATTGAGTTTTTGTCACCAGCATTTTGTAAGGGATCATAGTGCAGCAGGGTAAGGGAATTTACCCTTACTCCACTGTTGTGTGATCTCTGAATTATTGGGGGGGGGGTGGATGTTGCAAACATTGATTTTTAATTTTTGTGGTTTTCAACGTTTTAGATTCCATCTAAAATGATCATTGTTTTGATGGTCTGCATTTTGAATGCTCAGCAGTTGATGATAGACATATACATACATACACACACACACACACACACACACACACACACACATATATACATATATATATATATATATATATATATATATATATATATATATGTGTGTGTGTGTGTGTGTGTGTGTGTGTGTGTGTGTGTGTGTGTGTATATATGTGTGTGTGTATATATATATATATATATATATATATATATATATATGTGTGTGTGTGTGTGTGTGTGTGTGGGTTTATATATGTATATGTAGATATATATATATATATATATATATATATATATATATATATATATATATATATATATATATATATATCGATATATATATATATATATATATATATATATATATATATATATATACACACATACACACACAACTAACTTCCAAAGCTAGGAGGAAAAACACAGAGGCAAAACTGGTATATGAGTGCTTTTGTTATTTAATGTAATAAGAATTTCTTCAGAAATAAAGATATCTACATACATACTTCAATATATAGAAAACCAGCAGCCGATAAAAAAAAAAATCTTTGTTTCACGGAAACAAATAATAAAAACTAGTCAACACTAGCCAAGGAAATGTAGCAGTAATGTAGCAACAATAAAAATGCAATAAAAACAACTCAGCCACTACTTGTAAGGATTCTGGATGTTTCAAAGATAGTTTGTTAATGACTAAAGCTGAATTATTAATGTGATATTTATGTAAGCTACCTAAGCATACATTTAATATTAAGGGACTCATTCAGACCAGGGACCGATTCAGCAGTAAAGGAGCAGCTGCCACTTAAGTTCCCGCACCTCCAACATTGTGTCATAATGACCAAAGAAAATATCTGTCCTAAAACAAAAAAACTAAACAATTCAAAGTAATTACAATGCAAATTATATTTCACTAAGGCATTCTTAGTGTTCCTTTTCCTTATGGCAGCACATAGATGTATATATCTATATACATATATATATATATATATATATATATATATATATATATATATATATATATATATATATATATATATATATATATATATATATATATATATATACACACACATATATATATATATATATATATATATATATATATATATATGTAAACACAAGCAGTACAGTATCCATTGAGAAAAAAAACATAAAACTAAGGAGGAGTGATTTAATTAAACTAATGCAGAGCACATTTTATGTTGTAATTTTCATTGATACCTGGGTCATATGTATGTGTATATGTTGATATATATATATATATATATATATATACACTTAGGATTTGACAAACCAAACAGCACTAGTGCACACATTAAAAGCACAATCAGAAACATGTCACCTCCATGATGTAGTATTATGTGTTAAGGTGAATGTTTGCTATGGAAACATTTCTCCACCGATTTACAAACAACAGTACTTTTGATTTCCTTTTTTTTGACTCTCTCTGTGATCACTTTATCTTTTGCTGTAACACCCTTTGATTTTTCTTAATGGCCATCCCTTACATTTCTTAATGGGCATCCCTTGCATGGCATTTTAACCTACATTTGAAATTTAGGCATGCAATAGGGGTTTATTTAATGTATTTGTTTAGATATACAATAGTAGTTTCAACTTCCATGCCTTATTTCTGTCTCATGAGGAGTCAGTAATATGTGACTGATAATAAAAAGCCTGAAGATAGGTGATTTTCCACTGTTATCCATGTAAAGTCTTTTTTTTTCTGCAACAGAGACTATATATTTAAATCCCACAAACAAAGCATAGTTATTTGTTACACAGATTATCTGAGGAATATTATACTTTGAGTCATCATGTTTGAGTTCAGAATATAACATAATTAGAAAAGGTACATTGTTGAGGAATGTGACCCCTGGAAAGGGTACCAAATGTCTAATTTGTTTGATTGCCAAAAAATCTGATAATTTTTCTTATTCTCCTGTATGGTATCCTCCCCCGAGTGTTAACTAAAAATACATGGAAGAAAAAACATGTACCTAGAGAAACTTCAAACCAAAAAATAAAAAAAATACAAATAAAAATAAAACATAACACAATAGAACCTTCCACTAAAGATTAAAATTTAAAGAGGCTGTTTAGTGATTTCATCCACACAGAACAACAGACTTCCTCACAATAAAAACACAATTTTTATTGCTTACTTTTATACAAAAATTTTGTGACTGTTATATGATCAACGTTAATAAAATCAGTCATCACCTAATGCATATGCATATTAAGTATGTTTACCTACAAACAATATTATACATAATAAAATTAGACTGCAGTGCACATTTAATACTAATAAGCTTGTTTAATTGTGGCACAGTATCAGCCTTACATAACAACTTCCAATCCCAATCTTATTATTAAAATCTCCATCTCTAATTCTTGGTTCCTCATGATCTAACACAAAAAAGAGAAATTTATTGAATTGTGGGTATTTTAAGGACTGCCTGTACACAATATCACATTCATCCTTCTTTCTAATGGAGTAATTGGGCTTGTAAATTCACTGCAAGTATTTCCTAGTAATTTTCCACACACAGCTTGAACACATCTATACCACATTATGGAAACTGTAGCTATATCTTTTAGTAGCCTCAAGTTTTATCAATGTATGACAAACTTAAATATGGATTTTCATATACAGAACATACTGCAGAAACCACTTGGAAAAGTACTATCCTGATTTATTTATTTTTTTGCAATCTCATTTTTAAATTTTCTTTTTATATGAAAACAAATGTTATGCAAGTTTTTTTTGTGGAAGGCTTAATGTGTATAATCAATTATGCTTACAGCCCAGGATTACTGGAGCCCCAAACATTCATTTTCTACAGTACAATAAGTGCCTGAATGAGTGGTCGAGTGCTGTAACACTCCATTTCCTGACCTGAAACTGCAGAATAAAGAAATTCCAACACCCACTGTATGCAACTAGTGTATATTTCTACATGTGATAAGTACCAAAACTGACTAGAATGTCCATGGAAAGCACAGCAGTGCTTAACTCATGGCCATACTTATATGTATGAACTATGCAGTAACATGATGCAAGCTCCTTTACCTCATTTGGGCTCCTAACAGTATAAATATTAGCCCCAATTAAATATCCCCCTTAAATAAAAGCTCAAGCTGACATTTATTTAGTGTTAACTTACTGTGTGAAGTAGAAATCAGATGATTTATTTCTGAATCACCATCCTCTGGAGCCACCCCATTTCTCTACCCCCCCCAATTTCAACTCACCTTCACCTACACTACACTTAGACCATATTGCACCAGCTACCCCTTTGTTCTATCAATCATCACTATTTTCATCACTTTAAATAATATCCTTCACCTCTCTCCATGTACATCATCCATCAGTTTCTACCATCACTCCAGCTATCTATAACTAATTAACCTGTGCTATCCCAGCTAGCATACAGAGAAACCAAATCACAGTCCCAAACACATCTTTAACCAACTTATACACCCCAATCCCCCTCCCCAACCGGCTAAACAGTCATCTTTTTTCCATTTCTCATTATATTACTACTACAGCTATTCCTTCTCTTAATACCCTTACTATTTACTGATTTATCTTTCCCCTATTCCCCACATACAGCAAATGCCCATCTGCCACCAATCAGCTAATTCAGAACCTTCACTATCTAACCACTCCATTCTGTTATTATTGCACCCTCTTCCTACCCCTTTTCTACGATTCACATTCTCAAACAAAGAAAACATTATCACAACCCATTCCTTCACTGACTAGGCCTGAAACACAAAATCAAAATGAAATGGCTATCTCTCTAACACCACCTACCCACAGATCTGAACTTGCTATTTTCATGCACCCTACTTCCAGAAGCGATGCAGAGACTGTTTCAAATCAATTCAAAATCTCTCCTTCCTGTATATTATTGGGCTAAACACTAAAAGTATCTGAAATAAGATAGCAGAATTCCATACCTGGATAACACACACCACCCACACATAATCATATGAACCAAAACTTGGATAATAGTGAGGTAAAAGATGAGGAAATCATTCTTCTGTACTCTAACATTACAAAACAGGATAGAATACATAAAAAGGAAAGGAAGACTTGCTATCCTTTTACAAAAAATCACTCCAGCTTATCTGCTCAGCCCAGAACCCTATCTGCTCAGCCCAGAACCCTATCTGCCCAGCCCAGAACCCTATCTGCTCAGCCCAGAACCCTATTCATTTCAATAGCGTTGAAATACTCATCTCCCTCCTTATGCTCAGCCATAGAAAATGCTTATACATTGTTGCCATCTATATACCACCAGGAGAAAACATCAAGGCTGCACAAGACGTTTTATGCTGAGCCTCAAACAATATTGAACAAGAGGAAATTAAACTGGCTATTTTTAACATAGACTGACTGAACAAGAGGAAATTATACTGGCTATCTTTAACATAGACTGACTCTCTGTATCCTCTGACACCCCATCCAAATCATTGAAAGGAGCCTTAACTCTTCAAACAAAATCTCTTACTCAGTAAATCTAGCAGACTCTGTAAATGATCACCTTCCCATTGTTGTCAATATAAAGCAAACGACCATCCAAAAACTGTATCACCTCAATGCATTTCACAACCTCTCAGACTTTGGCACAACACCTTCATCTCCAACCTAAAACACTGCAATTAGACCAAACTAAAACATTTTCCACTAGATGAAGTAGTAGTGGAATTTAACAAAACTTTCCTAAACATACTAAACAAACTTGCTCCACTAAGAATAAACAGAGTTAAATGCAGCCTAGCCTCCTTGCAACCTCCAGTACTACAAGTACATCATGAACTGCACAAAATGCCATGTGAAAAGAAGATAAAAAACTATTAGACAAATATCCAAGACAATAAAAAAATACAAAATCCATCTGTTCCTCTATGAACGAACTTCTCCATCCTAGCTGTTCAACCCAACCATCACCAACCCCTCACAATGTCAATTCCACTAAAAGCATTGCCACCCTCTACAACTCATATTTCATATACACCGTTTCCTCTCTACTCAGTAATAAAAGTCCCTTTGCCTCTAAACTCCCATCCCAGGTAAGTAACCTCCCCGATTTCTTCTCATATGAACTAATTTCAACTTCATCATAAAAAGCCACCTTTTTAAACTTAAGTCCACCACCCGAGCACCGGATAACTTAACTGCTGAATACATTAAAATAGCGGCTGAGGCAATTGCCTGCCCAGTCTCTATTATGTCATCTTAAAATCCCAGTCCCTCTTTTACTAATCCTTTATTTACCACTCCATAAAGGTGGCAGATCAAGTGAAGTCACTGACTGCCATCCAATAGTCATCCTATCATGCTTGTCCAAAGTACTTGAAAAATGCATACATTCCCAACTTCTGGCCTACATTATCCAGCATGCTTTTCTCCCTCCAGCCCAGCAAGGTTTTTGCCCACACCATAGTACCAGATCTGCTCTTCACAGTTTCATAAACACTGTCAACTTACATAAGAAAAATGGTAACATGGTATCCACCCACTTTCTGGATCTATCAGAAGCTTTTAAGACAGTTTCTCACAACATTTTCCTGCAATGGCTTACAAATACAGGTCTCACAAACTCTTCCCTAGCCATTTTCCACAGCTACCTTTCAAACAGCTTTTAATCAGTTAAATGGAAAATCAAATTCTTACCTTTCCTTCTTGTAATAGTTAATGTTCCCAGGGATCCATCTTTGGCCCTATACTCTTTAACATCTTTAACAATGACCCAATAACCTTGGCACAGCTGTTAAAAGTGTGTCTGTTGTACAATATGCTGGTGCTCATCTGTTCAGCCCCAAATCTTGATGCCCTACAACAAATTATACAAGAGTCTTTCAATTCAGTAGAAACATGGCTATCCACCTCTCAGCTAGTCCTCAATGCTAAAAAGTCTAAATTAATTCTCTTTGTCCCCAAATAATTTCAAGCACCAAAAGCCATCCTTCTCTACACTTTCCTTAAACTAGAGTAAAATCAAACTTGTATAATACAGAAAACTTCTACGAGTCTACTTAGACATAAATCTGAAATTTGACTACAATTTTAACTCATAGTTATTAAAACTCATCAGAAATGTGGCTTCCTGTACAGAATCAAAACTAACCTTACTGACTGCACACATGCATATAGCAAATACCCGCCTTTTTCCACTCTTGTCTGCTCTATTCCTATTTCCACCAATGGCCTCACTGCATAAGCTGGAACAGCATTGCAGTAATGTAGCCATCTTTGATACTAGTGCACCTCACAGAACCCACCACTGTCCAGCTCTTAAACAGCTGCACTGGCTTGAACTCCCATACTTTCTTACATAATCCCAACTCCTCATAAATAAATAACCTTATCAATAAACCCCTAAACTCTCCAGCCCTTACAAATTATCATTCATCCCTACAATCCCTCAAGATCCTTATGCACTACTGATAAACTCCTACTACTAACAAAAGAATCTAACACCTCTGCTGGAAACTGTTTACTCTAACCCTGCATCTAAACTCTGGAACTCCACCCCTCTTTCTGTTAAAGAAGACCATTCACTAAAATCCTTCAAACCATGGCTGATCTTCCTCTGCCAAAGATATAGCATCAGGTCAGCTCATTAACATGGACATACTTTCTCCTGTGTTCACAGATCTCCACTGCCATGTTTTTGTTCTCCCAGTAAAACAAGTTGGATTCTATAGATAGAATCTATGCTAAGCTACTCCTACGAGTAAAAAAGAAGACAAAAACTAGCTATGTTTGCAAGATGTGGAATTTATTCTTTCGAGCATCAAAGATGCACAGGCAATGCCACAGAGATACATACAGTTCACAGTCTAATCTACTGCAAAAACACCATCTCATTGCTATAGAGAGTAATTACTGCTGAAGAACTGTTCAAACTGCAATAAAAGTCTCCCAAAATGCATATGCAGCTGTAAAAGTTCCAAACAAAGGAAGAAAACACACAAAATGAACACATAACTCATAAGTAAAAGGACTTTGCTAGTATCCATTTTTATTTTTTTATACTTTTTATGCCCTCTATAACTGCTTAGCATTGAATTGCTACTGCTGTTCTTTTGTTCACCATTTCTGGGGTGAGAATAATCCATGGCACAGTCAACATGCAAGACCCTTTAGGAGTACATTTCAGCTATAACTCCACTTCTGGGAGAGAAGGGATGTGTGGTCTGCATCACTGCTTATATGACTGCATGCTCCCATTGTCTTCCCCACAACAGCATGGTGGTCAGATGTCCATGCCTGAACCATTCTTCACATTTTAAACAAGCCAGATATTACAAGATACACCTTTGAAGTATCTTTTAACGTTGCAGTGCTAATTACATTCACATTCAATGCAAACATAGAGAGGAACCTTAAGAACAAACCATGGTGATGACCACCCCCCCCAAAAAAACCTAAACTATAAAAAATAACTGATTATACTTTATTACTAAGCATCCACATTGAGCACTAATAAAACCATGCTTAACTTATGCAAAAAAAGCTCGCAAAATGAATCCACAAAAACTAAGGCTTCCTATGAAGTCCAACTCAATGTGAAGACTGAAACAACTTCATACAACCATATGTGAAAGTTTAAAGGTAACTCCCAAGACTTCAACACCCTCAGGGTCAGTGGAGCAGTGCACCCTGCACCTTAAGATATCACCAAAATACTTGCAAGTGTATTTTATTTTACTAAACCAAGCAAAAACAGTGTGGAGCAAAACAGAAATGAAACAAAATAACAAGTTCCAAAGGACGAAATACAAGAGTCCTTCTAAGATTAAGAGCTTTTGTTCCTTAATATTTTTATGACAGAACTTCCTCAGAATCTTTTTACAAAATGCTTCCATACCATTTAAATACTCTCCAGGCTTTGCGCCAAAAACACACACAACCAATCAACTACCATTCAAAGCACATGCACTCAATGAAATACAATATTTAAATTAGTTTCAAAAATCTCAAAAAAGAAACATTTCCTGGTTCAGGGCCAATCATTATACACTAAAAACAAGCCAATCATAAATCTTAATGCCGTTTTTTACCAATCAGAAAATAGAATCAATCAGAGATCTTGATTGTCTTGACTTTTAGCATTTTTTTTTGCAATTGTTTTGTATTTAATAGAAAGTCACAGTCATAAGAGACCTGAGTACTCACTCACCTGAACAACTTCGACATTAGATATCATATTTCCATTATAATCAGGAAATCATTCTATTAGACCGGGAATATCCTCAAGATCCAAAGAAGGCATCCTACTGTAATACTTTTCACATACAAGATCCTTCATTGATATATGCAAATTCTATCATATTGCTCATCTGGAAAGGCTCCAAACTTTAATAAGAAAACCAAAGGTCTTAAATCCTTCAACTATCCAAACAGATTATCATGATTCTCCTTTTACTTTGTTTCTTATCAGCTGCTTTGAGGTGACTTATGTCTCAATTTTTAAACCATGAAAGACACAGTCCTATATGACCTTCTGTTACTTGCAACATCAGTGACTCTACAATTAACAGATAAACAAGACTCACTAAAAGGAGAGGTTCCTAACTTAATGTACTTTCAACCCATGAAGCATTTTACCACTAGAAGTCAGACAAGAACTTCACTGAATACCTGTAAGACTAAAATGGAAAATTGGATGAATAAACACAGATTTATACTAGGGGTATCATATATACCTCCCTAATTTGGAAGGTGAGTGGTATTAAATACAGAGAAAGGTTGGAAAGAACTTTTAAGCTTGTCTGTTTAAAAGTGCATGAATAGGCATTTCATGGTGCCCATGAACACCTGCCTAGTATTGTTATTTTTTTCTGAAATATTGCGGTTTTGGTATATAGTATAATAGTCTACTTGAGAGTCACTTGAAGTTAATAAGTAATGGGCACTGTAATTCTTTTCCCCTTTAATGTTATATTCTGGGATAGTGGATAGAAAATAGAGGCAGTTGGCTCAGAGTACTAAAGCTCTGAGCAGTTGTTGCACTATTTCTTTTGACCAGGATACAGGGTTTATTTCTTCCACCCTTGTGTGTGTGTGTGTGTTTTATGTGATTTTGAGCAAGTTGTTTAACCAGACAGTACTTCTTGGTCACCTCTAAAAGGAAAACTACATCCAATGTGGCCCTCCTATTTCTGCACTTACAAACTTGTCATCAGCCAATGGCCATCCCTTACCTGGAATAAAAAACATGAATGGGATGAATTCCAAACCCGTTAATACCTGGGGTGATGCTCTGGTGCAACTTTATGTATGAATTAAGAAGACTGTGATTTTGAAAGAAGTATTTCTGTCTTCCTTATACTAAATATGTAAATGAGAATGTAAGAAACTATTTAGCAATGAATTCATTAATTACACTGGTTTCTAAATATCTGGTGTTTGCTCTGCTCAGCCCTATGGAACAAACAGAAATTGTTGAACAGTGACTAAACAAGCCTCCACTGGTGCTAATGGGTAGCTTCATAATGGCAAGGGACATCTAAAAGCAGGGTATGTCACTCCCAGAGCACACTGAGCTTGACCTCCACAAGATAATGTGTGTCTGTCTGAGAGCATCTCTATAAGTAAGGTGGCAAGAGCAAGTACCCATAAACATAAAGTATCCCTTAGGAGCAAAAGTCAGATTATGTCTTCAGTATGCTGATCACTTTCTATGTGCTCCATTCCTTTGCAGCTGTTTTCTATCCCTCAATTTGCTCTCTTTTCTTTACTATTTTACCTCCCTCTATATGGAAAAATAACCATCATATCAAATGTGTTTTATCCAAGTTGTTTTCCCCTGTAAACCAAATGTCCCACATGACAGGAGATTTATGACAGTCTTTTTCCATTTCCCATTGTAGATTGCAGAAATCATAGAATCTGAGGAGTTACCAAAAATTCATTTCCAACCTGCCCACCACTTCTGGTCCTCAGTCAAAACAAGTACTCCACTGTGCTTCAATCAACTTGTCAGGCCTCACTGTGTAGAGTAATGTATAGTTAATTATCAGTTAAAGTTGCAGAATAGCATTATATCACAGACATTTACTCCATGAGTATGGGGTAGTTAACATGTATGTCATTGAGAATCACAGTTGTACTGCATTTAAGAAACATGGCTTCCACTTGTATAATGAGCCTGTAACTTCTCCCACCATCTTTCATTAGCAGCTGTGAGATTGACTCCTACTACAGGATATGGTCATGCTTACGTCTCAGTAGATGGCCCCTGCAGTCCCACCTCATTCTTTCAGAATCTAACCCAATGTCTCATTTCCTCACTTTCATTGTCTTCAGCCCTTCTTTCAAAATCTATATAGTTCTCTCTATGAGGCCATTATATTAAGAATGAAATAGTGTAATAGTTACACAATGAGTTCCATTTCTTTTCATACAGTTTGTAATGTCCACAGTGTCCTTACCAAACACTAATATTTCTGAAATATTAATTTTTTTTTTCAATAGTTCAATGCTAAATACAGCCTTCACTTGGAATGCACATCTGTCAAAGTAAGAAATATTTTCCAAGGAAGTGATCATTGGTCAGCATGTAGTCTAGAACATAGCTTTCCATGCCATTGCCAAGAGAGGAAAAAAAAACAAATCTGGTAGCACGAATCATACATATTTATTTTTTCACATTTGGCTTACTGCAAATCACCATACATACGATTAACTAAATATCTGCCTGATTTGGTATTTTCTCTATAAGAGGAAAATATGTAGAAAGGGAGATTATGAAAGAGTCCCAGAATACACTGCAATATTTAATATATAAAGATACTTTTCTACAATAATGTGGCATAAACTTTATTGTCGTGACAAACATATAATTCTGGCAGTCCATTGTTTAATTTCCTCAGTATACAGTGGGGTGGTCTTCAAAACATGTCATGTCAGTAAATATTCAGCTATGGCCAAATCTTTAGACTTTCCTAAAATATGTAATGTACTTAATGTTTCAACACAAATTGATGTGAGCCCAAGAAATCTAAGCTTGGCACCTACTGAAGAATGCATGCTAGTTATAATTTCACTTAACATATTCATCTCTTGTTTAAATACATATTAATGTATAAGCTTTGGCTGTAAAGCTTCATTGTCCAAATATGTGCATTTTAGTTCTCCACAATTGAAATGAATATTATTTATCCAGTTCCTTTCAAGCAAACTAGGAACAATACTTTGCACTATGATCACACGTAATTTTACTTTTCGTTGCCGATAGATCAACAGCTTCAACTACTTTTAAATGCCCTCCCATATAATATATTAAAACAAAGTAATTAGGCTGCAAAACAGTGCTATTTGTATTTCAAAATGCACAGGCTTACTTTATATCTCCATATGTACCAGGGATGAGTTTACTTTTTACATGCTTAAGTTCTATACAGAATGCAACAAAAGATTTCCTTTGTAAATTATGTATAATTTTCTTCATTGCAAAAATATATAACAATCACTGCTAAGCTTCTGTTGAGCTCTTTTAAGTCAATATTTTCGTAATGCTTTAATTTTTTTCATTATGCGGCCTTTTATTGCGTGCTTGGTTCTACCACAAGTATAACATTTTCAGTTACATTTGCATTGAGAATATGTGTGCTCGTTGCATGTACACATATAACAAGCTTTGTTTTGGTGTATGTCTTGCTGATGTGCAGATCCTAGTAAAACTATTCAACCAGGTTCTATGATTCCCCCTCTTCAATGACTACCAAAACTGTCTTTCGTTTAATTGAATTCACCATCCTGTGCTTGTGGGGATAAATTGTTCTTTGAGACAGTCTTGCCCATGGCCTAGAGACAAGCATACATTATTCTTATGTGTGGCTACTCTTTGGTGTATGTCTTGTTGTCCAGATCCTAGTGTAGCTATTTCACCAGGATCTACAACTATGTATACAGCCTTAGTGACTCCCACCAGAACTGTTATATTTTTATTTTATTTTACTGAAATTGTCATCCTACACTTGTTGGGATGAACTGTGCTGTGAGTGATTTCCATCCCTTGCTCCAGTAACATAGATGTTGTTATTGCTGTGAATGGCAATGAGCAATGAATGGTTGCATGCTCTAGTCAAGATACAATAACACTAAGATTTGTCTTGCGTAGTGCATGAATTGGGAGCAGTGAGGCAGTCAGGTGAAGACCTTACCAATGTTTATTTTAAGCAAGTTTTAAGATGCTTTAAAATAACATTTAGTTAAGGGAGATTTGTATTTCAGCTTGCAAAGTAAACCGAAACAGTTTATTCACTGGTTTACATTGCTGATGCACCAAGTACTTACAATGCTAAGTAAGAACCTTTCACTAAAAATATTGTGTGTATTTTTCCTATAAGATTTGAAACGTTTTGCTGGATACCTTTACCCAATAATGTCAGCAGTATCTTTTTATTTCTCTGAGAAAATTTTGATAAGGTATAATTTATTAACCATAATTGTGTATTTTAGCACTGATAACTACTGCTACTAGTTGGTCAAATGGAAAGTCTTGCTTTTTTCTTCAACAGGTTGATTTTTGCTTGATGGCAACATTTGTTATAAGCAGAATATTTTGACATACATCATTTTTTCTTTTCCTTTTGATTTTTAGCAAGTCTAGCATTAGTATACAGAGCAAGGACTACACAGAAGTTAAAAAGCACTTTAAATTAAGAGGAACTACCAGCTTGCATATACAAGTGATTATACATTTGGGTACTTTGACCTTATTCAAACAGAACAGAATCACACTTTTATTTCTATATAAAATTTTGAGCAGGGCATATTGCATTAGAGACGTGTGCATAATTCAACCATTATAATTAAGAGCGGTTATCAATTTAATGGGTGATATTTTTTACATTTTAGTCTATTCTTTCTGCTCAGTATTTGACTTCTGTTTAATGACATTTGTGATTAGAGGTAGGTTGCTTGGAAACTTATTTTTTCTACTTCAATAGGTTCATAGATTAGTACTAGGCAAACTATTCTTGTGGGCCATTTTAAGCCTAGACAATTAAGAACAATACAGACTATGTGACTTGATAGCTGGGTGCCTTCACCTTGTTCATACTGGATAAAAACTTTGTAGCTTCTTTAATAACTGATCAGACTTCTTCTTTTTTCGGCTTTTCCCGGTTAGAGGTCGCCACAGTGGATCACCTGTCTGCTCATGATTGGCAGTGGAGTTTTATGGTTTCGAGTTGCCAGCCCACTGCCCAACCTTCCAAAGAAGGCACACACACTCACTCTCACCTAGGGCCAATTTGGAGTGTCCAATCCACCTACATCATGTCTTTGGGATGTGGGAGGAAACTGGAGCACCCGGAGGAAACCCACGTGACCACAGGGCGGACATGCAGACTCCACACAGAAGGCACCCTAGCCGAGGATCGAACCAATGTTTATATTCTCTTTCTTAACAACTATAACTAATTCCCATATTTAACATTTTACAAAGTTATTCTGAATTTCTGAAGCTATTTTCTCAGTTATATCTCATTGTTTGAAAACAATTATTTGGGGCTTGAATTAGAAACAATCACATTAAGAAGTCAATTTCCAAAACCAGACATTTCTGAACAATGGAAGTGGGTAACCTGTTTTGCAATGGCTGTTGTAAATTGTCACCTCACATTTAATATACATTCACAATTATTATTTTATAATTCTGTGCTGGCCTCCATTTGCTTTAAAGAAGTCACCAAGCATGGGAAATTTAAATCTTTTAAGTCCTTTTCTACTTCATAACATTTTGCAGAAGAAATCTTAGATCATAAATATACATATGTGGGTCTACTTCATAGTATCAAAAACCCACTTACTCAAAACACACATGATCAAGATGACAACAAAGAAATGGCAGTTCATTGATTCCTCACATCTCCTCACATCACTGACAGGTTAAGGAGGGAAAGGAGGCAGTTGGCCAACAATCATAAGTTTGCTCTTTTGTCCACTACGGTGCGATCTTGGAGTTGGTATATTTAGTTAGGTGGAGTGTGTGGGGCACAGCTCCCACACTGTGGGGTGTGGAGGGTGAAACCCCCCTTGTGTGGGTTCATAGTGTTTTGCTGTGGTCTGTCTGTATTGTTGGCCAACTGCCTTCTTTACTCAGTAACCTGTTGGTTATGTGAGGGGTTGAGAAACTGCCATTTCTCTGTTGTCTTGATCATTTGTGTTTTGAGTAACAGGGCTTTTGCTACTGTGACATAAACACACACATATATATATATATATATATATATATATATATATATATATATTTATATATGAGTCCCCTACACATGATGGAAATTCCAAAAAGCCGATTCCCATATGGTCGAGACCATATGATCGACTTTTGGAATTTTGAACGTGCAGAACAGGCATCTCCGTATAGTGTGGAATGGGAAGATTTCCATCTTCCACACTGTAGTGCAATCTCGTTGTTGGTATATTTAAATTGTAGGGGGTGTGGAGGAGGTGCAGGGGGGCTTGCCCCCCCTGCTAGCAACATGTAGGTAAGTTTTTGTTTGTTTTGTTTTTTTTTAAATGATGCTCGAAATTTCAAAAGTCGATCATATGGTCTCTGCCGTGGGAGAATTGGCTTTTTGAAATTTCGATCATCTATAGTTGACCCATATATATGTAAATCGAAAAAACATTTTGGATATGAAAGAAAAATCACTTCACTTTGTGTAGTAGCTTTGAAATTTTTTAATCCAGCAGTAAAATAATAAAAAAAAATAAAAAAAAATATATATATATATATGTATATA
>NC_056733.1:1487129759-1487262259 GCF_019279795.1 Protopterus annectens | reverse complement strand
TGTGTGTGTGTGTGTGTGTGTGTGTGTGTGTGTGTGTGTGGCTGAATTTACTGACACAATTTATTTAACACAGTAGTGATAGATGCTGTTGAATGTGACAGTCTGCCTGTTTACATTTAAGGTTTAGATTTAGGGCTAGGTTGGGGGATAGATGCAGTGTAAAATGTCTTTGATGATGCATGTATGTATGTCCAAGTGCCTTTTGCAATGATACTATTAGGGGAAAGATTGTTTTTATAAGTTAATGTCTAAGGTTATGGCTAGGGAAGAGACAGTGTTAGGATTAGTACACTTAAGTAATGTGAGGCAGGGAGCTGAAGCTCTGATGGCCACCTTACTCATGCACACTAACCCTAATCCTGACACTGCCCCTGCCCTTAATCCTAGCCTACACATTCATTTACAAAACTGTTTTTCCTAAAAGTATCACTCTCCGGGCAAATTGTGATCAAGGGATATTGTTATAGTTTGGATTTACCAATCAGAAAAGGAAAATATGTTTCCTTTTCGGATCACTTGTTTTTTTTAAGATTTTTATATTTTTGTTTAGATATGTTTTGAACTGCTAGCATCAGTTTTGAATACTTGGTTTATATCAGTGTTGTACAGTTTGATCAAATAATGATCAAGAGAAAGACAGATTATGAGACA
Organism: Protopterus annectens; assembly: GCF_019279795.1. Classification (NCBI taxonomy): domain Eukaryota; kingdom Metazoa; phylum Chordata; order Ceratodontiformes; family Protopteridae; genus Protopterus; species Protopterus annectens. The sequence goes on along the minus strand of NC_056733.1, from coordinate 1,487,261,608 downwards.
GACTTTTTTATCAGTTCATACTTCCCTAACTTGTGACAAAGTTCTTGAATTGTCAGCTATTCTAGAGGGCAAAGAAGGTTCTTCGAAAATGAGGTTTCACATTATAAACATTTGCTGGCTTCTCTTTTAAATGTCACCCAAGAACCCAAGAAAGGCTCAGAGAAATAATCTCTCATACATGTATCAGTGAAAATGTAGGATTGATTTCTTTTGCATGTGAAAATCAATGTATGCCCAGAAGTACCTCCAATTCACATTGTAATCCTCCTATTGGCTGTATTATTACTCTGGATGAAAGTGTTGCTGAAGGTTCTACTACAGTGATAGATATTCCTATTTTAAATGCTGCCAGCCCTCAGAATAAGGTAATAAGTGCCCGTAGGGACACCTGCAAAGGATGAAACAAATGTATCGACCGTGTAAAAATATGAATTGTAGTTTTCAGAAGATAGAGTAAGAATTTCTTTCTAAAGTCATAGCACAGAATTATTTGTGTCATAGTGAGATTGAAATAAACATAATATATATATATATATATATATATATATATATATATATATATATATATATATATATATATATATATATTCATACATAGATAGATAGATATAGATAGATAGATATATGTAGATTTATACAAAACAATTTGAGTTAAATCTAGTGGAAAAATGCACACTAGTAGAAGTACACTGAACAAATGCTGACACATTGCTGTACATTGTTCCTCTTGGGAACTAATCCCTTTCTGCAGCCTATATGATGAAGTTATAAATGACTCAAGAAATATTTTATTATAATTGATTTTGTCATCAGATGAACTGACAGTTTGTTTTGTGGTAAAAATGATCATGTTATTATATGCCTTCTGTGAATTAAGGTTACTGCTGTTCACTAAGCATTAATAAAATTATTATTATCTCAGACAAATATATTAATTTTATTGTTCATACTGGTATTAGCAATGTGACAGATGGCAATTTCTGCTTACAGCTCAAGAGATTGTGACTTTCTTAAATGACATAAAAGAAGAAAATGAAATAAATCTATTTTCTCAACCATATTAGTAAAATTCCACACTATGTTTTAATAATAAAAGCATTTATAAAAGTCAGTTCTAATGTGCCCAAAACATACTTACTGAAAACATGGAGTTTTCCAGAACATGATCAAATTAATTCAGCTACAGATAATCTGGCCAAGGATGGGCTACATATCTTTCAAAATGGCCACAAACTATTAAGCGAACATATATTGCCTTAAAAGCAATACCCAGCAATGTGCTGAACTTGTGGTGAATGGAACCACCTATAGGGAGTCAGAAGATACAGCAAATCTCCTGGCCAATAAATTTAGCTCCAGTTTTAGACCCCAGTCACCCCCAGGAAATACCCCCATACACCATTTTTCCACCAACTATCACTAGGGGCAGGTCCTAACTGCACTCTCTACTGCTAAGAACAATGCTTAGAAGGGCTCTGATAATATCCCAGGATACCTGTTTTTAATTATAATATTTTCGTATATCTTCTGTCTTAAAATTCTGCATAATAGCAACAACATAAATTTTCTTTTTTATCCTCAGTAGTCTCCTCTGTCATCTGTATGCCTGTGATTTTTGTGGACTGCTACTTTCTTCTATAACAGGAGGAACATCCCCCCCCCCCCCACTGGGTCTGGCCTATCCCCATTGTAGGAATGTTTCCATGTCTTGAGGAGTCTACACTGTCATTTTTTCCAGACCTGGCACCAGTGCACCTACCAGGATTGGGCACTTTGTTATCCTGGGTTTTGTGTACCCAGCTATCTTTTATATTTTTTAACCTGCTGCTGCCCATGATACATGCTGTATAAAAGTGTCTATATCATAACATTGAAAGGAACAAATCTCAAATGGCTTAAATATCCAAACTGCCATTCATCAAAATCACTTTGTGGGGTGCTGAGCTAATTATATATACCAACTCCAAGGTCGTACTACAGTGAGGAAAGGGCAAAATTCCTGATTTTCACTGTACAGCAATCTCACAAAAAACAAATCAATAAATGGCAGATTTCGATATTTAGGCCATTTGAGATTCGCTCCTTTTGATATTATGATATAGACCTGTATAAAATGCAGTCTATATCTCAGTGTCATCTTGGTGAGATTTTGTGAAAAACATGATCCACCTCATGAAGGTACTCACCAAGACTTGAGGGTGAATTCAATTCCAGCAATACTACTCTCCTTTGCTTGCTGATTTATCATCTCTCCATTTGGACTACCTCTCTTTTTTTTTTTAATTTCTCCAAATCTTTTTGGGTTTCTAATACCATGATGGGAATGGCCCCTTTCCTAAGTTAAAGTATGATTAAAGTTCATGAAATTAGTATTGTTTCAGTCTTTCATGTCAGCCAGAAGTGCTCTTTGCAGCACCCTCAATGTGCCTAGTAATGACTCCTTCTGCAATTTGTATGCAGTTACATGTATTAATAACATATCTAAATACAATTACAGATTCTTATTTATAAGACCCATTACTGCTACTACTATTGGGACTGTCTGGGTATCTTTCTTCCACATTACTCTCATTTCTGCCTGAAAATCCTGATATTTTATGACTCTGTATCTCTTTGTACACAAGAGACTAGTCAATGGGTGTAACGATTTCAATGATCAATGCTACTTTTGTCTTCTTTTCATGGACCACTATATCTGGTTTTCTTGCATCTGTCTTCTGAACTGTTGGTAATGGCTAATCTCATGCGATGTAGACTTCATCATTTTCTATGATGCCTTGTGGCTCATGCTTCCAGCGTTTTAAAGCTATTTCAATATTATAATGTTTGCACAATCCCCAGTGCAAACAGTCTTGTCACATTATCATGCCTTTTAGTATGCGTCTATATTACATAATCAAACTTTTAAAAGTTCAAATGTCATATGGTTGATACCATATGATCGAACTTTTAAAAGTTTGAAAATGTAATAAAAAAATAAACCAAAGAAAAAACCTACCTGAACTATTTAAGCAGGGGGGGGGGGCAAGGCCTACTGCAGTCCCCACACCCCCTGCTCTTTAAATAAACCAACTCTGAGATCACACTACAGTGCAGAAAAGGGAAATATTCCCTTTCTGCACTGTACAGAGATCTCCATTGGAACGTTTGAACTTTTAAAAGTTCGATCATATGGTGTCAACCATATGACATTCGAACTTTTAAGAGTTTGACAACGTGATATAGACTTTCTGTACACAGTCCTTCTGCCATTAGTATATCACAGCCAGCAACATCTTTTTCTCCCACATGTTCAATGGACTTTGTAAACCAACGTCTTAGGCTGCCAACATTAACCTTTCATCTTTTGGTTTGAATTCACCTCTACTTAACCATTCCTGTGTTCAATTTGGATCAACATGAGGTTCTTCCAGGAGTTTTCTATACTTGCAACTATATTTATGCATTTTCCACATTTCTTGCCTTCTCATCTGATCCTTCACCTTATATTCTTTCTTTTGTTTTTTGGCACATTCAGTTGCTACCTGATTTTTATCTACTTCTGGTTTGATTTTCATTTCCGCTTGATGCCAATATGATTCTGCAAGACTAAGAAGGGAAGTCATCTTAGATTTATTCTCCTCATGTTTCTAAACTTTCACTATTTTTGGGTCTTTTGAGGTCAGCAGATATGTATGCAGTCCCACGATTGCAGATCTATACATGTAATCAATTGCAAGGGGCCCATACCTCCTTTGGAATGGGGAATATATAATCTTGGTATGCACTGATTTTTATAAATCATTTGGTGAGCATGAAGCATCCTTCTTGCTTTCCTGTCTAATCTATCCAACACCTTTTGTATCTAGTCAGTCATTCCAAAACTGTAAGTTAGGACAGGAAGAGCAAATCTGTTTATAGCTTGAATTTTGTTCCTAGATGTCAACTCTGTTTTCAGGATTAATTTAAGTCTTCTAAAATATTCCTTACTAAGTTTTATTCACATTTGTTCATGTTTCATTGTTGATCCTTCATCAATTCCCAAATATTTATACACTCCTTCTTGCTCAAATTCTTTTATACCACATTCTTGTCCCATACAATGTTATCTTGGTGCTGCAGCTTTCTTGCTTTAAACATTGCTTTTGCACATTTATCAAGACGAGATGACATTCTTATATCATCCAAAAAAGTTTTGACTACTTCCAGTTGTACTTTCACTTCCTCATCTGATGAGCTATACAGTTTTAAATCATCGACAAAGAGAAGATGAGAAGTCTTTACACTTTGTTGCTTTCTGAGAGACAAATTATAGCCACAAGCTAATCTGTTAAGCAGACATCTTAATGGGTTAAGGGCAAGGCAAAAGGGTGTCAGAGAGTCAGCCTGGAATATCCCCCTTTGGATTTTTATCCCTGAAATAATAATTTATCTTTTATCATGACAACTTCAGAATGGTTTGCCACTGTTTCATGATCGTTGTGATGTAGTTTATTAGTGTAGGGTGTATCTTATACATTTTTAAGCACTCTTTTATCCATGAACATGGGATACTGTCAAATGCTTTTTTGTACTCCATCCATGCCATACTTAGATTCTTCCGCTCTTTACAGTTCTCCACAATGACTTTATTTAACAACAAACGATCCTTTGTTCCATATGACTTTCTTTTATTGCCCTTTTCTTCTTTTGCCATAATTGAGTTTTCTCCTAAATGACTGTAAACTCTTTCAGCATCAATTCCAGTGTATAGTTTATACGTCGTTGGAAGGCAAGTTATTGGTCTATAATTTTTAGGGTAGCTTGCATGTTCACTCTTAAGAATGAGCATTGTTTTTCCTGTTGTTAGCCAGGTTGGTGTCTATTCAGGGTGTGCATATAAATAGTTCTTACTCATGGCTAAATCTTCATGCAAAGATATTAATACATTTCACCAGAAGTTAGGTACTGCATCTCAGCCTGGGGTTTTCCAGTTAGAGACTTTTCTTAACTTTGTTTCAATCTGTCTGGCTGTTACTTCATCCCATTTCATATCCTGTACCTTAGAACTTCTTATTCTTTCTTTTACTTCTTCTATCCATTTCGCATCTTTGTTATGTTCCACAGGATCTTCATCAATACTTCTCCAAACTGTATCTATTTCTTCTTTTTTTGGTGGTCTTTCAATTCCTTTTACCTTGTTTCACAGTTCTCTATAAAACATTTTGGGGTCATCAATAAATTGCTTATTTTGTACTTTTCTTTTATATTTATCTGTATATCTTGTAAGTTTTTCTGCCCGTGCTGATATTTTTAGTTTATTATTCGTGATAGTGCATGATAAATTCTGGTCCATTATAATACTGCATATTGCTTTATCACATCTGTCTTTCTGAGTATTTTTGTTGATCTGTTCCTTCTTCTATACTCTTCTAACAGTGACACTTATTGTCTTAATTGCTTTATAGTTTTCTCTATTCAGTACTTCTATGATGGGATTTGATTTTTCCACTTCCTTTCCCTTACTACACTGTGTTCTTGTGGTAGAATTGTATCTGTTATTAATTTAGCTACACAGTAATATATCCTGTTTACTTCTGTTATATTGCATGGATCTCTATAGACATTCCTAATTACTGTGTTCATTTGTTTTATCAAACGTCTAAATGTTGGGGTTTTATTGACCTTCTGTAGTCTATTTCCTTCATAGATCTTAATGTGGCTATCTATCTCTATTAAATCAAGCAACTTTTCTCTTAGCTCATTTTCTTCTAAACTGAGGGCACATGCCTCCAGAATAGTGTGAAAGATGACCTATCAGCCCTGCTAAAATCTCTTTTTAACTGTAACTTCCAGTCAGGTTTCATACCAAATGAATGTAGGACTGCAACAGTTGTCCTACTACACCGGGAAGACCTGCCATGGAATTGGGAAGCTACAGACCCATAAGTCTGACTAGACTGATATGCAAGACCATGGAAAGAATAATCATGGATCTGATAAACAATGTCATAAGAACATTAACATTACTGGACCCTACCTAATTCAGTTTTGTCAAAGCCAAGCCATGGCTGCTTTACCTGGTGTGTTTCTTCAAAAAGGTCACTAGAGGTATGGATGAGGACAAAACAGAGCACATTAACTACTTCAACATGATTAAGGTGTTCAACACAATATCCCACTCTGGCATTGTAGATAAGCTTACCAATAGGATACAAGAAATGAGGATAGGAGAATCCATCTCCACAAAGAGGTCAGTCACTAGTGGAGTTCACTGGGATTGGTTCCTGAGGCTTTTCCTTTTGGCATCTACTTTTCTTAAGTCAAGGCAAATGTCAAGGGTATATGGCTGACCAAGTCTGCAGATGACTGCAAACTAGGTGTGGTCATTGAATCCAATAAAGGCAAAGATGCCCTTCATGACAGCCTGACACAGATAAACAACTTGTGCCAGAGCCATGGACTAAAACATACAGTAATGTGAAAAAATGCAAACTATTCTTTGGAAAGATGGCTACCCCCTGGAAATTACCACAATGATAATACATCTTTTAAAGGTAGAGCCAGTGGTTAGGGATTTGAAAATGCATGTTGACAGCAACCTGATCTTTGATCACCATTCTTCTACTGTGATATGAAAATCTTTCTATGTTGTGCAACTTAAAAGTAAAGTCTTGACATCCAGATCCAAGGAGATCATTGCTCCACTGTACTTAGCTCTCCTTAGACCAGTCATTGAGTACAGTACACCCTTCAGCATGTATCTGACCAGGCACTTGCAATACCATGAGACCACAGAGGTTCCTCACAAAAAGAATACAGGGAATAAACAGCATGTCCTATGCAGACTGTCTCAAAGCCCTAGCCCTGTACTCAGTATCTTACAGACTGCTATGTGGCAAGCTATCCCTAGCCTTCAAGGTGCCCTCTGATCACACACCGATAGACTTTTTACATATCTGCAAAGTAGACAACATCAGAAATTCCCACTCTAAGGAAGTAAACCTCATCCGTGGTGTAAACAGGACATATTGGAGGGAAACGTAATGTCTCAAAGATTACCCTATCTCTGGAACAGACTTCCCATCCATGTGAAGCAAAACTCATCCTTAACTCTATTCAAATGTAATGGAAAAATCACAAATTTACCCCTGGTTTGGCACCTCTGTCCTTAATGGATAGGGGTAGCCTATGAATGCTTGATGTGTGCAAATCTGTATCATTACCATAAAAATTCCTTTGGGTATTGGCACATGTCAGCAATATTCTGGTAAATTTGGGATAAGCATGGCTAGGCTTAAAATGGCTCTTGGGCTAGTAGCCTACTAGTCAGCTATGAACCTATGAACATATGTTGAAGCCAAATCTTATGGTTACCATCTGTCCCTCTGTGAGAGGGACAGTCCCTCTGTGGCCAGATGTGTCCTGTGAAAAAAATAAATAAATAAAAACAGCAAATGCCCTGAGATTTTTAGACAAAAAATATTTCCTAAGTTTTCTTTAATAGTTAAATGAACAGCAGAAACCAGCCAGGCAGTCGGTGTAAAATAAATAGACTTTAATAAAACAAAATAAAACAGATAAAAGATGAGTAGTACTTTCACACCTACACAATGTGCTTCATCAGATCTAGGCATAATTAACAATATCATTACTTAAGTATTAAAGTTTAAACCACATGACCTTAAAATAGGTCTTAAAGGTATAAAATCATTCAGTCCCTTGCCTCTAGTTGCTTGCAAAATCATCATCCACTTAATTTCTAGACATTCTGTATGAGTTTTAATATTCCCATCTCTTAGGTTTATTTTATACAATTCCAAAACCATAAACCTAAAGCAATGGTTTTCTCCTGCATGTATAACATGCTTAGTCAATGCATGTTTATTATTATGCCTATCTATACCATACAGATGTTCTCAAATCCAATCTCTTAAGCAACAATTAGTTTTACCAAAATAAAAGCATTGACAGATATCACTCACAGACAGATAGACTAAGTAAACTGTAGTACAATCAGCATATAAAAAAAATGAAAAATGCATCCCATGTCTGGCTGTAAACATTGATTATCACTCTTAATATATCTACATACATCACATTCCCTACATGGGAATGTCCCCATTCTTTGTGTTTTTACACTCAGCGACAAGTTTGTATTAACTGATTTATAACAAAGTATCCTTTTAATGGATGTATTATTCTTAAAAGAAAAACTAAGTTGCTTACCTAAAGCCTTACTACATTTACCAACAGATATAAAGAATTTTCCATTGTTTTCTTACAATACTACATATTGATTGAATATCATTTGACTATGTCAAGCACATTCTCAAACTAACATTGTAAATAAAAAAGTTCTATGTTCAGTATACAGGAGTTGTGATGGGCACTGTGTGTGCGAATAGTTATGCAAACATGGTGCTAGCACACTGCGAATCTAAATTTTGTTGATGATATATTTTTGTTTGGTCACGAACTTTGGAAGCCCTAGAAGATTTTGTTTGATATTTACAAAGTACAGCTATGTTTTTCAGGTTTACTTATAAACCTGTTTGTAGAACTGAGTTTTTAGACATATGTGTGTTTAAGTCCCCTAATGGTATTGATACATCACTTTTTAAAAAATCCTTTAAAAAGAACAATACTTTACATGCTCGTAGCATGCATCCTAAATATTTGAAATAAAATGTATTGAGAGGTCAGTTTTTTGGATCTGCACATTTGCATACTAAAGGCAGTGATATGTACGAATCTTTTGATAGTTTAACTAATGGGTTTATTAATAGAGGATACAAAAATATTGATATACGTATAGCACAAAATGAGGCTATATCACTTAGAGACAGTAGGACGAAACCCTGTTTTGTACAGCCTCTGAAGATAGTAATAATAGCCGCATGACAACTAATAGTTCTTTGAGAATGTGCTTGACATATTCAAATGATATTCAATCAGTATGTAATATTGTAAGAAAACACTGGACAATTCTTATGTCTGATGATAAGTGTAGGCAGGCTTTAAGTGAGCAACCTAGGTTTTCTTTTAAGAATAATGCATCTATTAAAAAGGATGCTTTATTATAAATCAGTTAATATAAACTTGTCGCTGAGTGTAAAACCACGAACAATAGATACATTCCCATGTAGAAGGTGTAGTGTATTTAAATATATTAAAAATGATAATCAATTTTATATCCAGACATGGGACACATTCTTCATTTTGATTTATATGCTGATTGTAGTACAGTTAATTTGGTCTTTCTGGCTGTGTGTGATGTCTTGGCAATGCTTTTATGTTGGTAAAACTAATCACTGTTTAAGAGATCAGATTAGAGAACATCTGTAGAGTATAGAAAGGCATTATAACAAAAACGCATTAGTTAAGGATGTTATACAAGCAAGAGAAGACCATTGTTTTTGGTTTATGGTTTTGGAGTTGTATAAAGTAAACTTAGGAAGTGGGGATATCAAAGCTCCTACAGAATATCTAGAAATTAAGTGGATGACTATTTTGCATGCAACTAGAGGCAAGGCATGGAATGATTTCTTACCTTTAAGACCTATTTTAAGGTCGAGTAGTTTGAAACATTAATATTTAAGTAATGATATTGTTAATTATGCTTAGATATGATGAAGCACTCGGTGTAGGTGTGAAAGCGCTCATCTTTTATGTTTTATTTTGTTTTATTAAAGTCTATTTATTTTACACCTCGTGCCAGGCTGGTTTCTGGTTTTCATTTTTCCTTTTACTGGCTTTTGCTCCATATTTTATACTTTATTTTATAGTTGCAGAAAACAGTTACTTTGTATTTGAAACAACTAACTGTGATATGAAATAGCATAAGTAACTCAGATGTTAGAAGAATAAGTTTTCATTTTGGCAAAAAAGTGAAGTTCTGTTCATTATATTGAACATGGGTATGTTTTGTCCTGCAAAATTTCATGTTTCTACAAAAAATATCCCACTTCACACATTTAAAAAAGTGTCAACTTACAGGATTTTCAAACTTCCTTGCAAAACCAAATAATTTATAAAACTACGAGAGTATTAATATCTATGTACATATACTAGAATCTAATATATAAATCTGAGATTTGGAAGAACACAATATTTGAGGCAAATTTTGATATCAATGTTGTATCAGAAATTTATTTTTAATGTGAAGGCTGGTATAATCCTACATATGAGGCAAAACTATTTTTTTAAAGATATAGAACATACAGTGAGAATATGAGCTATAGATGTGGGAGCATTTCTGTCTACATTAAAAGCTCTGTTTATCTTACTAAATAAAACACTTTTTTGATCAGATAACATAAGTGATTATCTGAGACGTCAATCATACAAAGTGTGATATACCCAGTTTTTACTTAAAGCTGTTAAGGCCGAAGTCTCAGAGATATTCAAAACTAATAGACTTCCTACATCTAACTTGATTATCTTATCATCATCTTATTGATGATTTAAATCTGCCCAATACTAATTGGAATAACATATCTTATGCTGACACAATAGGTATATGTCTGCCCTATTTAAAAGACAAAATGCTTACAGAAATTATTGATCTGTCTAGTAAGGATAGTAATGATCTTGATATTATGTCTCAATAAATAATAATATGATTGCCAACAGCTGCCAGTTAGTCATTATATTAGAATATTTTGTGAACCAAGGACCACATTTACTCATTCTCCATTTGAAAAACAAGATATTCTAAAAACAGAATCATTGGACAAAGCTGACTGCCATGAAGTTATTTAAAAATTAGGACTAGCATAATCGACTGCAAGAACTAGATTCTGAATTTTGGCACTTTGTTAAACAAAATGTATTACTGTGTAAAAAAAGAGGACATTAACAGAATTGTTTTTGATGGGTTACAGTTTACTCTTAATTAAAACGAAATGTATGAAGATAAACAAGAAAGCTTGCATGAAATGGAGAGCAGATGGAAGTGATGATAAAAAGTTACATAATGAGTTAAATTAGCTGTTATTCAACAAAAAGAGAGCACGACATTGAACTTGGTAAAAATCTGGTGATAAGCCAAGAATTTTTTTTTATAAGAGCTTCTGAGTATAATGTTCCAGTACAGCTGGGTTTATGGAGGACATATGGTGGACAGTATAGAAGGAAAAATGTTGCACACTGTGAGCATTTACAGATCATCTGCTTTTAAATCTATAAAGATTACTTTATTTTGAGGTTATGTCCTCATCTGATAATATGTTTATGACTAGTTGTGCACATGTAATAATTCAAAGACTGAAAGCAAATAAAACTGCAGGCCGTGACACAATCACAACTCAAGATCTTAAACCCTAATTACTGTCATAGTAGACCATCTAGAATATTAATTCTTAAATAAGATTTAGGGAAGGAAAGGTTTTAGAAGACAGAAAAAGAACTACTATTAGGATCATGTATGAAAACAAAGGTGATGTACTTTATTTATTTATTTATTTATTTATTTATTTATTTATGTAATTAAAATTTGTTGACTGGAAAAGTCTGACTAGGACAGAGCTTATTTTCAGCATAGGCCTGGGTAGAAATACTCCAGAAACATGTCTTTGTAATGTGGGAGGAAAACCGGAGTACCCAGAGAAAGCGCACACAAATGCAGGGAGGACATGCAGACTCTGAACTGCTGCACCACTGCGCCACCCATGTTTCTGCGGGGACAAGCTTTAGCCCTAGTTCTCTGTTATCTGGCACTCGGGAAAATGATAGAAAACAATATTATTAGACAGGGTGTGACAGAGTGTGACTAGTATTATAAAGAGATAGGTGTAGTCAGTATTCGGATGAAGGCACTGGCAATAAACTGACCACTATATTTCTGCAAATGTTACTGTCTTGGACCATAATCTTCATGTGCATTATATCTATATTGACTGTCCACAGACATTTAACTAACTCTAGTAACCACAGACTCAGGATCTGGATAATAACATAGATTCATAGTCAGGTAATGTAATGTTTTGTGATGTTTAAATTGGTGGAGCTCAATTAGAGCCATATTCCCTTTATTAATGGACCCGGCAAGGTTCTCTCCTTTGCTCATATCTCTTTAACTTAGATCTTACAGACTTCTCCTTTGATTATGTATTTTTTACAATATTTATGCAGACACAGCATATTAGGGGAAGTTTTTAGTCAGAATAACATCATTATATAATAACTTATTAGTGATCACTGTTGTCATAGACATTATTCCAAGTGCAAGAGAAGTAGACCACACTTATTGTAATTTATTCTGTTAGAATCATGTAACCTCCAAACTTCCATTATATACAGTTTGAAACAAAATATGTACTCATTATTTTTCTCAGAGATGGCCAGACATGGTATACATCAGTATCATAAATGTACTGTGTTGTTACAACATCAGAATGAAATCCATTATTTATTTATCCTTGAAAATACTACCCTGGATTCAGCAAGCCCTGCACAGTGTGCAGGAACTGTGCAGGAGCTCCAAGCAATATGGCTGCCGCATGATCCAGGAATAAGCTGCAGGGGCGTGCATGAGCGCTCCTGCATTATTCCTGCATGGACGCAGCTCCTGTATGCAAATTACCCCATTTGCAGGTGAAAACCATGAAAATGATGTGAATTTGTGATCCAGGAAGCTGTCAGCCAGTCGTGGAGGACTAGTGTAGTGTCCAGAAATGTACACGGTTAGTAAACAAGTACATTTCTGCATACTACAAAACGGAGCCATGACAGCTCCAAATAAAGGTTGTATATAACGTGTAAAGTATGCCAATGGCAAAATATATGGCCATTGGCATGTAAAGTATTTAAAAAAAATAATAACTTTTATTTTTTTTTGCCGATTTTGGCTGTTTAAGTGTAGGGCAGTGGCACACAAACGGGATCGGCCTAAAAAAAAAAAAGCATTTTAACCAAAATCACTATTTTGCCATTATACTCAATGGCAGGCAGAAGACAACATGGCCAGTGAATAGTGGTTGCTAAGGGGGAGGCTCAGTGTGGGACCTGTAACTATGTGTCAGCTGGAAATCCTATGCAAATGAGGGAATGATACTGAATCCCAGATTTCCCCTTAATGCTAGCCAGAACCCAACAGTGTAAGTGCAGGAATATACTGGTGCAAGCCTAGGAGTTAGCTGGCATCATAGAGGGGGTGTCAGGCATACTGTAAGCAGATTGGAGCCCTGTGGCTCGGGTTTTCCCTTACCTTAGCAGAGCTAAGCAAGGGTGTGTGTCTGAGGCTGCCTAGCACTCTTTACATTGCCTAAGTGGGTGTGTGTGCCACGCACCAGGTTTTAAAGAAAAAAAAAAGTAAACCAGGAAATAGCAGCTCTGTGCACATTTGAGCACTGTGTTTATGCGGCACGCCACCAGGCTTAAACAGGAAGGCAATGGGAAGGGAAAACAACAGTAGGAAGCTGGCAGGTGAAATGTATCAGAATCAGCCAATTACACAGTCAGCAGACCAGCCCAGCCCAGAACACTGCTACAAACTGTGCAAACACCTTTCTCTCTGTTTTTTCCCCACATATTCTACACCACCGGTGTATACAAGCTGGGAAATTTTAACAAACAAAAACAACAAAATGATAGGGGCTGCAGTAGCTATCATACATCAACATGTGGAAGAGGCTGAGAGTGGTGAGGATGAGAATGCTGTTGATCAGCCCACAGTGAGGAGACAGAGAAGAGTGTACAGACCCAGGGTAGCCTACCAGGGGCTACATTAGCTGGAGATAGTGGAGCACTATAGGGTGGACAGGGACCTCCTACAGCAAATTGTTGAGCTGTGCCGGCCACGCCTGACACACAGAGCTAACAGAGGGGAACCCGTGCCAGTGGATACCAAGGTATGAGCAGGCCTAAGAATACTAGCCACAGGTACCTTCCAAAGGCCAACTGGGGATATCATGGGGATCTCACAGGCATCAGCATCCAGGGTACTCCACCAGTTCCTGGATGCCATGTCAGCACATGCCGGTGAGCACGTATACTTCCCCAACACCCGTGAAGCGTTGGCCAGTAATATGCATCTCTTCCACCAAGTAGCAGAATACCTTGAGATAGTGGGTGCTATAGACTGCACACACATATGCATCAAAGCACCACCCGGTGAGTGGGGTATGGTCTACATCAACCACATGGGCTTCCCCTCCATCAACTGCCAGGTTAAGTGTGATGCCCAGAGCATAATAATGAATGTGTGTGTTGTCTGCACTGGAAACTATCATGATTTCCACATCTGACATCTGGCACAGCTGTACCACAGATTTGCCAATAGGGACATCCCTCATGGTCACCTAGTGGGGGATGCTGATTATGCACTGGAGCCGTGGCTGATGACACCCATCAGAAATGCACATACACCCGAACAAGAACTCCATAATGAGGCACACACACAGACCAGAATTATAACAGAGCATGTATCTGGGATGTTGAAGTCATGGTTCCTGTGCCTGGACACATCCGGTGGAGCCTTGCAGTACCCCCAGCTACATGTACTTGAATTGTCATCGTATGTGCTATGCTACACAATATGATCCTGTGGAAACAGCTGCAGCAGGAACAACACAGGGCAGGGCCACACAGCCCTCCACCATTGCCAAGGCCTGCGCAGGCACAGAGTGACTCAGAGGAGGAACAACCTGACTCTGCCCCAGTAGGCAGAAGGAGACATGCCCAGTATGCCCTGGCCTTGGCAAAGAGGCAACACCTAGCACATACACTGACACAGGAGGGACCCAGGGAATGACACCTCTCTCTGACTCACACATACAGTAAAATGGATGCCAAACATGACACTACCTGTGCTCAACCATGTATAGGGAGTGTACTATGTGCATCCAACATAGACAGTCCTCCAGCACCATCCTCAATACTAGCACATCCACAAGGTAAGTCACTCTTCTTACCAATTGCTGAATGGAGTAGTATGTGTTGTTACTTGTATCTATGGTATGGATGTGAGCATGCAAGGGAATAGGGTGGCTGAATGGGATGCCAGCAGATAGTAGACACCTATAGTGGCAGCATGTTATCTGTAACAAATACTGGTGTCCCCATAGTAGCCAGTACTACACATGGTGACAAAACCCACTGCAGGAAATGTGCTGGGCCACATTTCTGTCCATATGACACATTTATACCAGTCAGGGAGGTTCACATAACCAACAACAGTCTCAGCCAGCAGGACAGGTGTAGACAAACACAAACAAAGGCCGTGCTAAGGCCTGTGAATGATGGCTATGGGTAACCACCCCCAGGCCTACACAAATTGACTACATCAGGTCAGGCAGTCGGATGTTAATTATGAAGGGAAAGAAGTCAGAAACTGATATATAGATCAATCAAACCTAAGACCTGAAGTACACTGATATGTCTCTAGTCAGCATGACAGGTTACAGTACAGAATGAAATGGAGTACCTGACATACCAGTACAGTCATAGCAAATGTGTACAAGTGTCAGGTGTGCCCCCCAATCCTATGTAGAAATGTAGAAACAGACAGGTGTGTGTACCCAATCCTGTGTAGAAATGTAGAAACAGTTAGGTGTGCTCCCCCCCCCCAATCGTGTGTAGAAATGTAGAATGGTCAGGTGTGCCCCTTCCCCAATCCTATGTAGAAATGTAGAAACAGTCAGGTGTTCACCACCCCCAATGCTATGTAGAAATGTAGTAACAGTCTAGTGTGCCCCCAATCCAATGTAGACACATTGTAGCAGTCAGGTGTGCCCCCCCCAATCCTATGTAGACATGTAGTAACAGTCAGGTGTGCCCCACTCCAATCCAATGTAGACATGCATTAACATGTATGTGTAGGTCTAATACCAGTGGAGCACAGATAACCTGAGGTGGCCAAGGTAGTAGGACAGATTGTAGCATTTGAACAATATGCAGGTATGCGTGTGTTAGGTTGGTGTGTGTTACATATTGTGTGAGAGTGGTCAGCATGTATGCATGTTGAGGTTTGACCTGGTGGCCATTGCCCACTACTGCCACTGATAGGGCCAAGTCCTCACAACTGCAGTGTCAAAGACAATGCTCACCAGTATAACATATTCTAGCTGTAAGCCACTGTAAATGTATGGTGTTAATATGTGTCACCATCTGAAAGATGGACTTGGCATGACTGTTGGTCTAGATATACAAGCAGTACACAGGGAAAAGTACGCCAGACATACAGTGTATAATGTGTAACCGTGACATGGACACACCCTTGGAATTGTACATACAGGTATGCATCACATTATCTGGGCATGCAGTACAGAATACCGATGTCGTCTGGCTAAACACTTGCAAATCACAAAGGTGATAGGACTGATGTACTGAGAAACAGCTGATGTCCCTGCACAAGCCAGCATAACTGGAATGCCCCATGCATGTCTGTGAGTCAGATGCATGTAGTGTCCATAGCACACATGCACCCAGCTCACCAAACCACCACCCACAGGTCCTTATCCGGTCTTATTCCTGCTGTTGGGAATTGGTACAATATGACCCCCACCTGTGTATGGCAAAAGCGAATGTATGCAGCATGCAGTGCAGGTCTCCCATGCAGATGTGTCCCTAGCTGTAAGTAGCACCCTGCCAGCATCCACACCACCTAATCAGTACTAATAGAAAGTATTGGTATGAACATCTAGCACACCTACCCTGTCACCCCAGTGGAATATACTGTATGGCAGTCTGGTACTGTAGGACTGACAGAATGCAACAACCTGCTACAGCTGGCTTGCATCACCACCAAATGGCCTACAGGCCTCTGCCAAAGGTCTGCATCTCACCCGCACTGCCAATATATGTTATGTCATGGATACCCTAATAACAACATAACACACTCCATATAACCCATAGCAAGGCCATGTGGACAAACCACAGTAACATGTCCACCATGTCCCACTGCATGAACTGTGGACCAACACCAAAACACAGCTGTGATGAGGTGATAACTATAGGGAAAGTATCAGAGAATGTTTGCATAATGTATGGAAGAGGATAGAATAATAGAGGGGGGGTAGGAGCATGGGCAGCATGGAATGTGCAAAGTCCGAAACACAGCCATGTGCACATATAATCCCTGGCTGCAAACACAAAAATGGGTGGCTACAAACCTGCCTGAACACCACAATAGGGGTAATGTCCTGACTTATGACCCCTGCCTCTGGGTAACCTGTGTGAATCTGTACAGCTGTGAGGTATTGCCACAGCAAGATAAGGCCATACTGTCACATCGATGGATGTACAAGTGTGGGATCCTCTGCCATCACTGTACCAAGGTGCTGAACTGGTTACACAGACCCAGCAGCAAGTGTCTGCAGCACCCCCTCCAGAATGGTATAACTTTCCAGGAATATGTAGATGTCTGACCACAATACTGGACACAGCTGCATTCACCTTGGACATCACTGCGAGCACAAATGTCTACCTGACAGTACTTGAGGACATAAAACATCACAGTGTATAACAGTACACATGTCTGAATATCTCTGCTAACACCAGTACCATGTAGCAGAAGCAGTACAGACATAATTACCTACAGTACCCACTGTCCCTTGCACAGTTTGACCCCATATTGCCAACTGTTTTAGAGATACTCCGCAGCAACAGTTTCATAGCTGTAGGTGTAGAACACAAACGTCTGCACTGGAGTACAATCTACCTGGAATGGATCCACATATTCAATACAGAAGGGCATACTGGGCATACTCACACACTTAGAGAAATGAAGGCAATGTCAGACAACAACATACTGAAAGGTCATACTGGGCATGCTCACACTTAAACAAATTAACCCCATGTCTGCCAACAACAGTGGACCATACATATCTGACAGTTGCAGATGTTAGTGCATACACTCCTCAATATGTACCAGTCATGCTTTGCACACACATTGGATAGGAATACACACATATATCCAAGGTCAACACATTATAATATGCCAAAAGTACACATACATAGATGTGTAGAAGAGAGTAACAGTGGCAAAGAACCTTCCATCATGAGGCCTGTCCCACTCAGCACACAGCCAAATGGCTACAACCACATGATGTGTAAATGTCACTCACTGTAGAAATTATCCACTGGTATCCCTCAGCATCAAAGACTCTGTGGTGCTAGTGCCAGCTGTGCAACATGACTATACAAGGCAGTAGTCATCTAGCAGTTGTATACACTTACCTGCAGAATATAAACCTGTATTTGTCTGAGTGTGGTGTGTCTACCTCTAGATGAATGGGTTATGGCCCATGCACACACACTGCCCTCCCCATAGCCCTACTATGGCAAGCCTGCTGATGTCAGTCACTGAGAAATACACCTTTGTGGAAAGAATAGCCCAGTAAACTCTATGGCGTGTCTTATAACTATGTAATGCTGTAGTGTGATAAACTAGTTAGGTAGGAGTTCTAAACCCAGACATAGCAATTGTGTGTGTGTGTGTCTCTGTCTGTGTAGGGAGCAATGCTTTTTAGGCTAGTCACACTCACTAAAATTCAAATGCCCTACTTTGGCAAGCCTGCTGATATCATTCACTTTGAAATACATTTGGGGAAAGAGTAGCCCAGTAATCTCTGTAGCTTGTTCTATTACCGCATAATGCTGTAGTGTGATAAACTAGTTAGGTAGAAATTATATAATCACAGACATGGCAACTGTGTGTGTGTGTGTGTGTGTGTTTGTGTATGTCTGCCTCTGTCTGTGTAGCAATGCTTTTAGGCTAGTCACACTCACTACAATTCAAATCCCCTACTTTGGCAAGCCTGCTGATCTCATTCACTTTGAAATACACCTTTGGGGAAGGAGTGCTCCAGTAATCTCTGTGGTGTGTCCTATAACAGTGTAATGCTGTACTGTGATATAGTAGTGTGTTAGGGGTTCTATTCCCACACATGGCGCGTGTGGATGTTTGTGTGTGTGTGTTTGTTTGCCTGTATAGGGTGCAATGCTTTTCAGGTCATTCACAGTCACTACAACCTTCATTGACCTACTTTTGCAAGCCTGCCGATGTCATTCCCAGTGAAATATACCTTAGGGGAAGGAGTACTCCAGTAATCTCTGTGGTGCATCCTATAACAGCATAATGTTGTATTGTGATATCGTAGTTTAGTAGGGGTTTTATGCCCAGACATGGAAAGTATGGATTTTTGTGTATGTGTTTGTTTGTCTGTGTAGGGTGCAATGCTTTTCAGGTCATTCACAGTCAATACATCCTCCATTGACCTTCTTTGACAAGCCTGCTGATGTCATTCCCAGTGAAATACACCTTTGGGGAAGAAGTAGTCCAGTAATCTCTGTAGCACATCCTGTAACTGTGTAATGCTGTACTGTGATAAACTAGTTAGGAAGGAGTTCTAAACTCAGACATGGCAAGTGTGTGTGTATATGTCTGTGTTTGTCATTCGTATCCTGTGTGGAGTTGGCTGTGAGTGTGTAATGACTGGGCTCAATGGGGAGTGGATTTTGCAAATTTCTTGTATGGTGACCCTATCATATGTTACAATGTCTACCTTACAAGGATAACAGATGTCAAATAGCCGAGAGGCTGGGGTGCCAATCCATACCCCTACATGTGACATCAAGGACTGGCGAACAAAGTAAGCAATCCTTGTATTACCCAGAGAACACTCTCAACCCATGTCTCATGCACAAACACACTTGCCTAGGCAACAACCGCTATGTTGATAGTACCCTGCATATTGCCCACAGATAGTAACCATGGTGTGATTGCAGTGGACTACAGAGGGCATGGCACCCTGTCCATCAGTACAATAGGCATGTAATTGCAGACAGTGCACCTTCACTATGTTCCCCACTGGACACGTGCAACAACTGTGGTGCCATCAAATGTGACCCACAAAAGACATACCATGCCTTAAACACATGCCCTGACACCAGGGAATACCTGTATCATGCTATCAATGTAGGTGCAGGTTCAACCTGGTGCCCATTTCCAGTTCCCGCCACATGAGGCTAGGACTGGCACATCTGATGACAACAATCTGTGTACACAACATGGGCCAGATACCCCAGGCACAGTTCCACATGTCACTGTACATGCATGTGGGACATGTGCACATCCCAGACACCGTCCATGTCATGGACTATAGAACACATACATGGCAAGCATTGCATAGCACTGGCCACACACAATAGAAACCCAGGTGACTGGATAGTGAATAGAATACCCACCTGTGTGGGCCAATCCAGACACTACACCCCTGATCCCCACTGCAGACCATTGACATGTGGCCTGATGCCAAGGTATACCATTCCCCTAGCCTTGTATAGCCTTCTGGCACAGTCAACCACTACACACCCGAGAAGCTATACACCCATGCATGTCAGTACTGACACCCTGTGTCTGTGTGTATGTGGTGTATGATGCTTTCGACCACATTCACACTCACTACAACTCCCATTGGCCTACTGAAGCATGCTGTCTGATGTCAGCAACCTTCACATACCCTTTGCTCATGTAACCTCCAGATAACCCCTGTGGTGCATGTGACACCTGTGTATTACTGTATTGTGGCAAATTAACTAGTTAGGAAGTCTATTCCTGACCCTGCCAAGTGTGTCAATGTGTGTGAGTCCCCAAGAGAGTGTGGCTGTGTTGATGATGACACCTGTTTATGTGGAGAGACACGTGTACTACACCTACCATATTGCTACTATATCACTGTTGCAGATGTCACTCACCATCTCATATACCTTTGGACAGCTCCCCAACATGCAAGCTATGTGACACATGCAATAACTGCATAGCATGTGCTAGCAATATATAGTCAGTCAGGGGGTTGAAACCCTGCACTGGTAGGTGTGTGACACAAACATGCTTAGGTTTTACTCTCCCACCACCTAACTGACTTACTTTGTCTCTGTCTGTCTTTCTCACTCCCTCTCTGGTGGATGTGGACAAGTACACCTGCTTTGCTTAGGCAGCAGCTTGTATTTTGTAAGTGATGCTCATGATCAGCTGATGGCCTCTGCATGAATTGCAGTCCTTCTCCAGCTGATTGCATGTGGAAGAGCTGTGATAAAATTCCCATAGCCAATTGCATGGAAACACACTCCAGTATCTAGGAACATTATGTTGGTGTTGGGCCTTTTCATTTACTGTGAGCAGGACCTAGATCTGGTATTTGACAAACAGCATCACAGATGGTGTAGGAATTTACCTCTAACAACATACACTGTGGAAACAGGTTAACAGACAGGAGGGGGATGGGCCAGACATGACTACAGAATGTAAGTGTTGCTATTCTGCATTTGGAGTAATGTCGGTTTAACAGGGTTTGTGTGGATATGGCTGATATACATGTTTTAATACCTGTCGTGACAGTGTTATGTTTTTGAGGAAACTCCCATTTGTAGGATCATCTGCAGACTGGGCAGTGTGTTGGGCCTTTTGTTTCTTGTGTTACTCACAGAACACCTATCTGAGAACTGCAGAAGCATAGAGTGAGGATTGCAGCCAGTACATGGTGACAGCCATGAGAGTTACTTCATATCCCTCATAGGACATATGTCACAACAAACCCTGATACAACAGTAAATCTATGAGGTTATCACAGTAACATGCCAATATTGGGCCAGTGTTCATAGCTCCAGTCACAAGTCTGTCAACCTTTGTACATATGTCATGCAATAAGAGGTGCATATGTTCTATACACCATTATTTATTAACATCATACCCGATAAGCCAGTCAGATATCAGACTGCTAGACATGTTATGTATAGTAGGGGTGATTTCTGAGGATATAACTTGGGCATTCTGCGGTTGTGTGTACAGTACTGGGGTCTGTGTACATAGGGTGATTGTCGATAGTATGTGTATTATGCATACGTACCTTGGGCTTTGCACAGACTGTGGTAGATGCCATTGTTCTTGGTCCTGTTCTATCTGATGTTACATGCTGCTCCAGTGTATGGTACTCTATTGGCTCACATGTAAGTAGGGCTAGATACACGTGTCCCATACCACAGACAGCCATAGGACCACATAGTGTCATGACCCAGTGTATGTAGGGTTAGTGTGTGAGTGGCACATATGAGGATGGTGTTTATCAAACAGTCCATACAGTGTCATATTAAGCTTATATACCATATGTGGCTGTGGCTATGTTTACATTGGTTGTGGGTATGCACTTTCTCACATATGTCTGCTACTCTGTGCTGTGACATGCATGTAGAGCCTGCTATAATTGCAGGTACATGTGTAGTCCCCCATACAAAATGTAGTCCAGTGTTGTGGCAGTCTGCCTGTAGTTTGCACAGTGCTTTGTGACATGCTTAGCTGCCTAGTGTAATTACCCAGTGTGCTGTTATATCCAGTTATTTGCAAGACATACTGCTGCCAGACCACCATAACTGTTTTGTACTTCTGGCAAAGCAGCGGGATTCTGTAAAGATGTAAGTCACTAACTACTGGGTAGTATGTGGCCATGTGACCTCTGCACCACCAGGTATTATGTGTCAGGACAGACTGGCGTGTGTGTATGCATAAACTGTGTGGGCATATGTAGTCCAGTAATCCAGTATTTATGTGATATACCCATGTACATGGCCATTAACATCCACATTGGGAGGCGTGGTTCACATGTCTCGCATGAAGGGGATATGTGTACACCTCTAGGCTGACCACAGAGTGGCACACTCTCCACATATATTTGGTCATATATCTGCTGTAGTCCACAGGATCATTACTATACTAGCAGTGGTACTGTACTATGATGTCCTTAGGATGTCTGTCAGTAGCCAATGGTGCATATGTCAAAAGCAGATGTGACCTCCCACACACAACATGTCTGTTAAGACAACCCCTATTACAGTAGCAACAGCCTACATATATACCTGCAATACATACATGGCATCCCCTTGCACTAAGAGGTTTGGACTATTGGTACTGAGGTAGGACTCCACTCCATGTTCTTGACATATGGTAAACATATATGTATATATATATATATATATATATATATATATATATATATATATATATATATATATATATATATATATATATATATATATATATAAATATATCTTATGGCTGATACCCAACATGGCTTTTGCCCACATCATAGTACTACCACAGCCCTATTGTTCTTCACTAACACCATTAACAATAACCGCAACAATAATCACACTTCGTCAGCCCTCTTCTTGGATCTTTCCAAGGCATTTGATATGGTTGATCATCAACTTATGATTAGGACCCTACAAACCCTCTGCCTAGATCCCAAAGCCCTTCTTTAGTT
The DNA here is from genome assembly GCF_019279795.1 of Protopterus annectens. Taxonomy (NCBI): domain Eukaryota; kingdom Metazoa; phylum Chordata; order Ceratodontiformes; family Protopteridae; genus Protopterus; species Protopterus annectens. The sequence continues at coordinate 1,487,238,389 of NC_056733.1, read as the reverse complement.
TACATCCTATCTTAATAACAGACAACAGGCTGTCCTCTGGCAGAATAAGCTCTGTAATCTATTACCAAACACTATTGGAGTAGACACAAGGCTCCATATTAGGACCACCACTGTTTCCCAACTTTATCAATGACCTGCCTACTATTATACCAAACATCAGCTGTATCCAATACGCTGACGACTCCACTCTGATCTGCTCAGCTGTATCTCCCACTGATCTAAAGAAGGATACCCAGTCCACATTCACTGCCATAGAAAACTGGCTCGCCAAGCGTCACCTGCTACTTAATCCCAAAAAAACTAAAATGTCGTATTCCCGCCAACCCAAAGGTCTGTACCCTTCTCCTTCAACATAAATGCAAAATACCATATATCTATATAGATATATACACATATACATATCTACATACATATATGGATCTATATATGTATATATATATATATATATATATATATATATATATATATATACATATAAACACTGAAATATTTACATATACACAGCAATATATGTCTACACATATAAAGATATATAGATACATATGCATATATAGTTGTGGATGTCTACATATATATCGACATAAATAGGTATAGCTGAATAGATATGTATGCAGATATAGTTATAGATATCTACATATATATCAACATAAATAGGTATATCTGTACACAAAGCATGTGCATACATCTATATATATATATATATATATATATATATATATATATATATATATATATGCAAAGAGATCTACAAATGGCCATATATATGATGCACTATACAGATGTGTAGACAGACATATGTATGAATATACATGTGTATGTACATGTAGACATATATCAACATATGTAGATGTATATATCCATATTCCGGTCATGTGTAAACATCACGGTTGTGTATACCTTCCCAGATGTATCTCACCGTATGTATTTGATATCTATACATTTTGATATAACAACATATGTGATGCAACATTAATATCAATAAGAAGTACTACACAATTGTGGAAGTTAAAGCAATTGTTCAGTACTATTCAAAATGTGTAGTGACAGACATACTGGAAAAAAAAATAGTGGTTAACTGTTATGACTATAGAGTACAGGGTCCTGGGTTCAATGGCTGTGTATGTTGTTGCTGGGCAGAACAAGGGCTGTTGGATACAGAGAGGTTAAGGTAGTTTTGAGCAGCTTTAAGGGCATTTGTGTGGGTTTGCATGAAGCTAAGCTGTTCTAAGCTGTGGTTAATCATACAGGCATTTAAACCGTGTAGGCTTCACTTACCAGTGCGCAAATCTGCTTAGCTATTATATTGCAGCAATGCTGACACCTGCTTAGCATGGCTTACCCCTGGTAACCAGTGTTCACCACCCAGTCTGATAACATAGCAGGGCATTGACATCTGTAATAAGTGTATGCAATGTACAATACATGCATCTATGTGCTATCATTACATTAGCAAGGGGTGTGAGTGTCATGTCTGGGACACACAAGTATATAAGACTTGTACAGCACTGTTATCCATGTGAATGTGTTACATACAGGGGTAGTAATCCAGGGTACATGCTGTCACACTGGCATGTAGTGTATCATGGTGGTACTACTGTTCAAAGTGCTTTCCCAGGCAAGAGTAGAGTGCTAAATGTAGTACTGACATCAAGCACACCTGCAGGAATAGCTGGACTCTGAGGCTTCACTGTCGTGTTTCTGGTGTGTGAGCTGTGTCACAGCATATATAGCCCCTATGGGATAATAATCTGACATGTGAAATGTAACTGTAGACTACCATCTGTACAGCACATGTCAGTGAAGGCTTCCAACATGTAGTAATGGCATACATATTGTTGTCAAACGTCTGTCTGTGGACACATTCATCCTACTGCATAGCTGCTTGCCAAGCTGATGTCTGTCAGTCCCTGTACGGATGTGCCAATGACAGGTATCCAGCTTGGACACGTACAGGCAACCTATGCTTCATTGACACTCACATGTCTGCCCAGCTGTGTAATAACTGTCACATATAGGAGACAACACCCTGTACGTACCACATGCCATGGGTACCTCCACTACAATACCATATTCAACAGAACATGCTTAGGTACAGGTCTCCATCATAGACACTAACCATGTGTTGTAATACTTGTTGCATACATGTCAACTGGATCACCTCAGTGGCCATTTGCTGGAGGCACCCAGAGGATTGGCTGATGCATGTCACTCAGAACATGCTTAGGTACAGGTCTCCATCATAGACACTAACCATGTGTTGTAATACTTGTTGCATACATGTCAACTGGATCACCTCAGTGGCCATTTGCTGGAGGCACCCAGAGGATTGGCTGATGCATGTCACTCTCACCCTGAGTGCCACCACAGTGGTGTCTGTCGATAGATTGCCTGCTGGCACATGGCAGGTGGCATGATACCACTGTACACACATCCCCTACACAACCCATCTCTCCATGGACAATAGCCAGGTACACAGCTATGACCACCTGCAGCGATGTACCCCAGCACTGACAAATGTGTATGTGTGCATTACTGAGGATAGCAGAGTCTGTGTTAGTACACCTGTAGTTGGGAATTCCATGAGAGCCTTCACAATCACCACAACACCCATTGCCATAGTCAGATGTGGCTGCTGGTGTATCAGACATTACATGTACCCTGTTATGCTCCTCTCCCTAATGGCTACATGAGCCTTGCAGTACCAGCACAACAGTGTTGTACAAATGCCTCGATAGGCATGGGATACCCATTGAGTTCTGGCAAGTGTGTGAATGTGTGCATGTCTGTATATCTGTAGGGTACAGCATTCCGAGGCCACATACTCCTATTACAATACGCATTGCCACACAGTATTATGGATAGTGTTGTTGCTGCCCATAGGTGAGGCATGGCAATGCAACATCCTACTATGCCAGTGGCATGTGCATTAGATGCATATCCCTGTAGTACCACTGTTGGGATATACAATGGGTTGTATCGCAGTCATGGGCAATGTGTGATGGTGGGCATGTCCGACTGTCATCATGGGTACCAATGAGTACAATATCCACTGTGGGATGTGGGTGCTGTGTACACTGTCTTTACTCCATGGTGCACCCAGTATATGTTCTGTGTACCACTTTATGGTGACCACTGCCACCATCAATCATACAGGTAACTGATACAACAATCTGGCCCAGTTATGTATGCATTGTGTGCAGCCTACCTGTAACACATTGGACACATGGACAAGTTATTTAGCACCAATAGGCCCAGGTCTCTTGGATGTGTGTCTGCCAGTTTTGTGCCTGTTAATGTGTGTATGATGGTATGTCACACTATGTATTGTCCCTATACAAACATTACATCCCCCATTACCATACTGTACATGTCTGGGGATGTTTTGCATGTGACATGTAACCTGGAACACACCTCACCCTAAATGCTGTGTGGTGTGTCCAATGAAAGCCACACAGTTCAGTAGCACTGCATACCTAGGTAGTGGTCCAGTCCCAGTGTTGCCAAGTAAGAGTGTGCGTGTATGTGGATGGGTCTACATCAGATTGCTGATTATACATGTCCCAGCGTGTCACCTGTCCATGTGGCACAGGCAATAACTGTTATACAAACCTGTGACGTGTTCAACTGTACCCCGGATATGTCACAGCCATGGTGTCACCACAGTGCCATACCCCTTGCGAAATATGACTGCAGACCACCCTCCTGCTGACACATTTACACCTACAACACAAATGGATAACATTATGGAAACCACAATCACCCAGTGTTACTAACAGCTATAATGCATCATTGCTGGACGGTTACATTACCTGGCATGTATGCATTAAACATTACTCCTGACAACATGTTACACTGCAGTACATTGGTACACTGTAGTACAGTCACCATGTGCATCAGAACCATATTAGCCTGTCCCTGAATTGATGTTATGGATGACAGGGATGTGGCACAGGTATCATCATATGCATAGGGCGTGTTGTTGGTTTGCCAGAGGCCGAGGATGGGACATATATTTGACACCATGTGTGTGGGTGAGGGGTGTAATTAGTTGAACTGGGCATGGTGATGTGGTGTGTTTAGGTATGGGGTTGCCCTAAGTGTGTTTGTATAGTGTGTGGGTATGCATGCACACAGTTCTACCATGTGGGTGCCCTATACAGGTGTTTTTTGGACAGCTGCACACCATACCTGGCAGGGTGTGCAGTTCACCACCTCCTGCCATGGACACGTGGACTGTGCCTCTCAGGAGTTCCACGGGCACATCCAGGTACAGGGCTTGATGTGCTACTCTCCCCTGATGATGACAGATGTCTGCAGAAACCAGGTCCCTCCTGGGACTGGACAAAACCAAGTGCTTGTGGCCTGCTGTGGTGTGGTGTGGACAGCACCCCCTCTGCAGTGCTAGGGCTGGTACTACCACTACGGGAGCACCTTGGTGTCCTAGCACGTCCACGTTGACCACCAGCTATTGGTGTTGTTGGCCTACATCCATGTGGTCATTGCCACACTCACACCACATGTTCAAGCATGGATAAACCATGGTCAATGAGGCCCAACATCTCACCAAACTGTCTATCCATGACCTCAGTATGAGCATGGAGGGCACCAGACAGTTCATGGAAGTTGTCACTTGCAGATGTGACAGCAGCCCTCTGCAGCCTCAGGTCCTGTCTGATGTACAGTTCCATATGTGCCTGCACCCCTATGACAGCCTAAAACATGCTGCTGGTGGTGCCAGTTGTGGCACTTCTGCTAGGGGCATGATGACCAGTGGCCCTACCATGAGCACCCTTGTACATCTGCCTATGCAGTGCCCTGCCAGACATCCGGCTATGCCTGCTTTGACCAGACACAGTAGGCATGGATACCACACTCTCCTGTGCACTGCCACCAACTGCCAAATGTCCCTCTGCTATGGCCACTGGTGATGGGGTATGTATAGGCAGTGAAACTGTGTACAGGGTTGGGGTGGCTAAGAGAGGGATGTCAAATGATGGAGCAGTTTCAGCCCCTGACAACCCCACCTGTGCCTCAACAATACTACCATCATCTTCGGTGTCTGTATGGACATCAACATCAGATTGCATGCAGGAGGGACCTTGACCCACCTCGCCGCCTGTGGGGGGAAACAAGAAACACACTATAAGACCTGTACAGAATTGCATAACAGTACACACACACACACACACACACACACACACACACACGCACACACACACGCACACACACGCACACACACGCACACACACACACACACACACACACACACACACACACACACACACACACACACACACACACACACACACATACACACACAGACATACACACACATTCCACCTTAATACCTACCTGTCCGTGATTTTACAGACAGTCCCACATTTATTCCCATACGTTCCCCATCCTGCATCACACTTGGTAACATACACTCATTAATACCACTTATTAATGTATCATTCCTCTAAATGCCTAGACAAGTGATCACAGCACAAGACCTGTTACTCCATTACCTCCTTGACCTGAGTGGAGTAGGTTTTACATGGCCTTACTGCTGTCATTTAGTTTTCACCCTGTGCATGTCCGGACATCGTGAGCATCACCCCTATATGTGAGAGGCTGCTACGTTCACTCCACAATGTCACGCACTGGAGTGTCATGTGTAAGTATTGCTCAGTGCATGCCAGATATGCTGCTCAATCAACCTATCATGTGACAACTGTAATATATGAATACACTCCCTGGTGTTGTCTAGTAATTCCCCATTGCATCTGTAGTGCTGGATACGTGGGTTGTCATTCACCTCTCTGCTGAATGCGATATTAAGGGTATACCTGGTGTCTACTTTCCCTCCCAATGCATGTTCCATGCTACAGACCTTATTATACTATCAGCTGTCATGTGATTACATATCAGACAAGTATTCCTGGTGTGTCATATGTCAGTCCATGTTCATGTACTGCATGATCCAAAAGGGAAGTGCTCTCGTATGAACAACCCCACAATCACATATGTGCATACATGGACACCCACACAAACATACTCATGCACACATACATCCTACATGCATCAATCTTCCTCCACTCCACCAGATTGAACCTACAGACAAAATAACCACACACACACACACACACACACACACACACACACACACACACACACACACACACACATACACACATACAGGTGAGGTTGCACAAAGATAGTACACACAGTCCTAAAATTACCCATCTGTCAACATGCATAACATATGCTACACAAAAGTATGCAGTGCAGCTATAGTCAATCCATTCTAGCAACAGTATACATGTGTGTGATGCATGGACTGTGTTAGTAGGTGATGCCCCTTCCCTTAGAAAACACTGCACCCATGTACACAGTACTGCTGTGCACCTGTTCTGCACCCTGCCATGTACGTGCACCAAACCTCACAGGTGTACAATCCATTGCTGAGTGTGTAGTACTGTGTCAATTATGTCTTCTCTAATGCTCACAGCCCCTATGTTTTTCAGCGACACCTACCTGGGATGATATGTGGATAGATGCCATTTGTGAATGCCTGATGTCTGGTTTACAGATCTCAATATCAGCGGACCATGTATGACCAATCCAATACTATTACACTGACAACTGTCAGACCATACCATGGCTATGGGGAGTTTACACACCCTTATTGATATGACTCACCCTTCCTTGATCTGCCATGGGATCACATCACTGTATATATTAACAGTACATGAGCCTGATATGTGACATGTCCGGTACATTCACATGCAGTGTCTGCGAAATGTGTTATGTGTGCAGATGCTGACCGAAATGCATACACTCCGTGTGTGCATATGTGTGCACGCCCTTATCATGACGGTTTGTTGCACCTATTGTTATGTGTGTGTACTATAGCAGTCACTATTCCTGGCAGGGTTATACTAGCATGGTCCATATGCAATTGCTAGTGTATGGTCAGTCTGCCCTACACATGTCCCCCAACTCTGCATGATTGCAAGGTCTACTCATGTGCACATCCCTTGGTGTTCACACACTGCCATCACTATTGCTGTAGGGGTAGGGTTACATCTGCCACAGTTCCTGAACCTGACTGTGTGCAGATACAGCCATTCTTAGCATCCTTAGGATCCCTGCTAAAGTGCACTGGTGTGTCATGCTGACACACCCTCCCCACTTTCAGCCTTTTTGCAGATGCTTGACAAGTATGGCCTACACATGTGTCATTTTGCAGTGTCCCATACACTGAACACCACATGTTACAGCCTAGTCCCAGCTAATAATGTGGACCACAGTAATATGTTATGCCATAGTGTAGATCTGTAACAGTTGCCATTGTAATACTGGTTTATACACTGTTGTTGCACTGCATAAGGGTGATGTTTTACACATATCCCTACTGTAGACCATGTGTCCTACCATTATGTTAATCCCTGTGGACACATTTCACAATGACAGGATGTTAGTTATCTTGCAGGTGTCTGACATACCCTTCTGATACTCCATCACGGTCAGTGATGCAGTGCATTTAACAGCAACAATACATGAACATGTACAGCATGCATTATGGGTAGGTGTGTTAGATTTGTGCATGGAATATACCATAGCCATTACATGCCCGGTGTATTGGCAAGCATCAACATAAATCATACTCACCAGCTACAGGCTGCTGTACTTGGTGATATACCAGAGGGACCTAAATAAGAGTGTGAGAGATGCGATGTCAGTGGCCACAGCTGTGGCATTGCTACAGGGTGGGTGCAGCATTACAGTACATCAACAGTACAAGTCCACAATACTACCACTTATGCACATCTGTTTATTACTACTATGCGACAACAAACTATATATATGACATGCTAGATATGCATTATCTACCTCTACAGATGTGGATGCATACGCAACAGTGGTCTACTGATGTGCCCTATGGCCTTACCTGCATGCTCCTCAGCCGGTGTGGTGGGTAGCACCCACCTCCACAATGGTGTCTGCCAGTTGTTGGGTGTGCAGACTGGCAGGTGCCACGAGGCTGGCAAGTAGCTCCTCAACACGTGTCAGGAGGGGATGGATGGCATGAAACCCCCTGTTGCGAGGTGATCCCCCTGTACTGCAGCAGTATGCCGACAGTCAGAACAATGATGCCAGACCTGCTCATAACTGCGGTTATGCAGGCTGACATCATTGACCCTGTGGACTAGATTGTTCCACAGGGAGGTCCACTCCTGCTGCTCATGGGCAGCCCTGCCAAACAGGACAGGGTAGTGCTGGATAAGGTAGTTCAGAACAATGTTTTCTGCCACTGAATATGCAGGTAGGCATCCATGGGACATCTTGCCTGAAAAACATAAAGATGGAAACAGGTCTGAGCAACTCATACAGCAAGGTTACCATAGTTTTTAATACACATCTCTGTCACCCTCCCACCATATCAATGACAACAAACTGTTCACACAACACAATAGATATGGCTGCAGCTTACCAATCAGTAGGACATATATTGTATTGTACCACACTTTGTGCTATGTGTTTGTAGCCATGTTCCCTGTGTGGACACTACCATTGCTGGCTTGTTACAGACTGTTTCACCTGCATGCCATTGTCAAGGCCACTATGGTTCTATATATGCATGTGGTATGCTTGCTATGTGATTGCTGCACATCTGACATTCTGTGTTATTGGGGATATCTATGCATGCTGTTGGACATGTTACTGGATTGTGTAGACTATTACTACCCACATATGTTCTATAACAGTGACATAATAGCATGTTTAGGGAATAGTTGCCAGCAGAACCACCTCTACCACCTCATCTGGCCATGTTACCAGGCCACATCACATGTGGGACTTACTCTGTGGCCTGCTCATCTACTGAACTAGCACTATCTTCAGATGGAACCACCTCAGGAGATGTTGCTCCACCCCTGCGGGCACACACAGGCATGATCCTTTCACCTGAGTTCAGGTCCAGGGTTTGTTCCATAGGGGGCTCCACAGACACTTGTGGGATGTGCTACATCACCTTGAGGCACCCAGTACACATTTACAGGGTCCACATGCTCCTCCTGCTCAGCCACCAGGCCAGGCACCTTCAGGGGTGAGAGGCTTGTTCCCATTGTTTCAATTTGGGGGCCCACGGGGCTTCCGCATCACAGACCACACACACAACATCCAGGGTGTTTACCCACCACGTGTCATATACCACCTCTGTAGGCTGTCCTCTATATCTACCAACCTGGCCCACCTCCACAAATATACCTGCCATCCTTCCCCATATTCCCATTCCCTACTTCACAAACAAGGGCAATGTAGTCCCAACAAAGGGTTCACATGTGACATACCCGTCCATGTTGCACACACTTACAGCTGTATATATCTGTGTGTATTGCTATGTGTGCTGTTCCCTCACACATAGCATGCAGCAATGTGGTGGTAATATCGGGGACATGTATTTGCATACATATATGTGTGTGTGTGTTTGTATATATGTAGACATACGCATATATATATATATATATATATATATATATATATATATATATATATGTGTGTGTGTGTGTGTGTGTGTGTGTGTGTGAGTGTGTGTAGATATATATTATGTTGTATATACGTGTTTATATATATGTCTACATATAGGTATCCGTATATCTGTAGACATATATATATATATATATATATATATATATATATATATATATATATATATATATATACACACACACACACAAATATATATCTATCTATCTATATATATATATATATATATATATATATATATATATATATATATATACATACCTGTATATATGGGATACATTCAGACATCAGGTCCACAATCTCTAACTCTCTTTCATGCACAGCTGCACTGTTTGGCCTTGCTACAACACAGACAGGTGCCATATATGGACACATCCTAACATTAGGGGGTGTATATAGGGACAGATTGCAAGTAAGCTTATTACACACCTATGGCATTTCAGCATGCTACAATACATGTAAACCTGAGTGCCCTGTAAGTGTTGGTCTCTGAAACCCACATGTCCATCATTATGGCATTACTTCCACCACCAGCTATTGGCCACAGTAATATACATCCTTTCCATTACACAACACACACACACTATATTGGCTTACATCCTGTCAGTCAGTGCTGCTCTACACAGTTGATGGGTATGGCCCACTACCCATAGGGACAGACTCTAATGTCCATAGCAGTTGCTCAGCTGAAGATCATTACAACAGCAACACATGATGGCACATGTATATTATTCCACATCATCTACCCCAGTATTATGGACCAAGTACTACAGTCAATTACATGCATATATACTTTACATACCAGCTGTGGGGATGAGGTCTGTTGTGGATAGTGTCCTTGTAGGAGGTTTTTTTTTTCTCCTTAGCTATGACCTTAGCCTGCTTCCTTTGTTTCTGTTTTTGTTGTGGTTGTGGTTCTGGATCTGTTGTCTGTTTTTTGTTTTCTCTTTCTCTTTCACTCTCTCCATCTCTCTCTCTCTCTCTCTCCAGTAAATGGATTGAGCTGCTTGGAATAGATTGCAACATGGCTTTTGTGGGTGATCAGCATGATCAGGTGATGGCCTCTGCACCAATCAGTGTCCTCCACTTTCTACCTGCATGCAGCATGCTATGCAGTACTTCCAATTATAACTGTCACGGCAACTAATTACTATAAATCCCTACATCATGTAGGCATGGTCCCTTTAGCTTTCCTGTATGGTGGACATCCTTCCTATGTGTGGTCAGCAGTGTTACAGACAGCAGGTAGCAATACCGATTACACGAGAACTTGCATACTCAGGCCAGCTACATATTTGTATGAGGTTCCAGAACTACAAACAGAGTGTGAGTATTATTGTTGTATACATTGTATAGTACCAGTGTTACAGGGTTTCTGTGTACATACTAGTTTAACATGGGATGCGGACTGTCTGCATAGCTCTCGACTGTGTGCCTATCCACTTGATGGCCAGAGGTGTGCGTGTTATGTTTTGCCTGCCCACCACATATGTCTTGTGTCAGATATATCACTGGCTGTGTGTGTGTTGAGTGCTATCAGTACATGGCTACATCCATTTGTGTTTCTGACTTCATATTCCTGACTAAGGGTATGTTACAGACTATCCTGTAACACCAGTGACTTGCTTAGTGCATGACAACACTATTTACATATGGGCCTGTGTTCCATCCTCTGTCCTCCACCTACATACCAGGCTATGTCCATATAACATGCTGTCAGGGGTTGTTATGTAGTGGCCTGTGAGTATGTCATGCTGCTATTCCTTCCATTATTCAACTGCTGTTGTGGCCACTACATATATTGTGGGGTTGGGTCCATATATGTGTGGGCTTCATCTGCACAATACATGTGCGTCCTTATGCAGTCCAGAGGCCAGTGTATGTAACAGTGGTATATGGCCCTGTATGTCAGTCTATGGGTGGTGCACCATAACTAACCTAGGCTGTTACAACATGTCAGGGGTATCAAGGGTAAGCTGCCTTTAGGTATCTGGATGTACATTACCATACAATTCACCTTGGGTAAATGCAGGCCTACTGCTTCCTGCCATACAGACTGTTCTGTTTGTCAGTGTGAATGTGATGGCTTCATTTATGCCTTGCTATGTAACAGATACATCCCATTGTGTCTCCTGAGGTCTTTACACCCTAGGGATTATGTGAATAGTGTAAATAGAGTCTGCTGGACTATACATCTGCATTACTTACTGTTGATTGATTGTTATCCTGTGGCCCAGTCTGTCTTTACTGCTGTACTACTTGAAGGCCTTGGCCTGTACAGCAACATATGTAATGTTTTCCAGAATCCTGTATTACTTTATCTGTTTGAGAATTGCATTAGTCTGTTTATATCTATAAACAGCTATATGACATGGCATATACAACTGTAATAGTACACAAATAAAGTATTCTCGTGTATGCAAACCTGTGTGGTGTTATATCCTTTGACCTCTCTGTGGGTATATGTTTAGGGCAACAATTGTCTTTTGTATGGGTGAATCATACAGTGTCCACTTGGTAAGGTGCCAACTGTAGGCATACTGGCTGTTCCGTATGGTGTGCACCCTCTAAATATGTACCTTCATATACATATGTGTGTGTGTGTGTGTGTGTGTGTGTGTGTGTGTGTGTGTGTGTGTGTGTGTGTGTGTGTGTGTGTGTGTGTGTGTGTAGTTTTATATATATATATATATATATATATATATATATATATATATATATATATATATATATATATATATATATATATATATATATATGTGTGTGTGTGTGTGTGTGTACCTGCATATATGTATCTGTGTATATGTATATGTATCTTAGGAATTTTTATTGCTTCCACATTGTATAATCCCTATGGTAGCCAGACTGTACTGCATGATATGTTATTGATAACAGCCTGACATCATACAGGTGGGATGGATTACTGTTAACATCTTGTGTCCATGTTGTGTCAGGTCCTGGTTACGAGACTTGTAACAGTTAGTATTGTATTGCAGGGCAGACCTGTTTGGTTGTGGGGGGGGATCTCAATACATACAAGACGTATGTTGCTTGGGCCCCCTCACCCACATTAATGGTGCCTGTGGTCATATATGTATTTGTTATGTTCTCTTTTATCTCATTGTGCTGCTGGGCAGAACAAGGGCCATTGGATACAGAGTGAGTAAGGCACTTTTAAACAGTTGTAAATGGATTTGTGCAGGTTTGCACAGAGGTAAGCACTGCTAACTTCTGGTTTCAGTTTCTTATGCTCAGCTTCTAAATTGCTTAACCTGTGTAGGCATTGCTTACCCCCATGCAAACAGGCCTAAACCCGCTTACTGCTGCTTAAAAGTGTTTACTCCCACTTACCCCCATGATAATTTCATTAAAAGAAATGAAAAAGGGTTGATAGGAAAGTGGTGAAAAAGAGGCACAAAGAGGGAAAGACAGTAGGAAAAATAGCTTGGGGTGTGCAGGAAGGGTGTAGACAAGGTCCATAGCTGCCCATTTCTTCTACAGCAACAGCTGTGCATATACACTGAATTTGGAGATAGATTTGGACACTCATACCCCTGAGAGAAGGGTGAGGACAACAATAATATGTTGTTAAGCCAATTAGACCAGATTACATGTGTCCAGTGGACATGTGTATAAAATGGACAGCTATGTATGGGGCGAGAATTTTTTTTTCTGGGAAGAGATAGCCCTTTCTTTTTTCAGGTGACAGTGGGATGGTGGGGAGCGAAAGTAGGTATATTTGGGGAGGTAGGTTGGGTATGTTAACAAACAAGACAAATAAGATGCATACATGGGTGGTATATGACACATATGGGGGGCAAACACCTTGATGGGGAGGGGTGTTGAGAAATTGGAAGCCCATGAGCCTCCTAGTGGAAACAGTGGGACTGAGGTCCCTACCCATGGGCAGTCAGCGCTGCACCTTCACAGCCCTGAAGGTGGTTGTGCTGGGGGCTGAGTAGGAGAGTCAGGCTGACCCTCTAGTCTTTACACATGGCCCTCAAGCTGGTGTAGCAGACATCCGACCTCCTGCAGAGCTTGCTACGCACCATGACCTGGATCTGGCAATGGGTGACAGGTTCCTGTCTGTGCACGGTCCCACGGGGGTGAGCCCCATCCCCTAAGGTAGTTCCACCTGAAGGTGTTGCAGGACCAATAGATGAGGAGGTCCCGGTTTGGGCCCCAGGCGTGCTGGTGCCCGGGTGCCATGGCCAGCTGAGGTCCGCTGGGACCTGCATTCCCATACGTGGCATGGCGTTTAAGTTTTATCAACATATGTGGGTTAGTAATAGTCAACACATTCCAGGATTAGGTATAACAGCATGCATAGATATTCCCATTAACCCAAACACCAGATATGGAACAGTTGCATAGCAAACAGAACACATGGCTATATGGGACCACAGTGGTAATTACAACAGCATGCAGGTACACTGATGGCACCATGACACCAATGTGGGAGTATTTCAACATACCACATGCACAGAAACAGATTTAAATAATTATCGAACAATAGGACATATATCCCAACATTAGAGTTAAGTCAGCACATACCAGTTGAGTTGTGTATTTAGTTTATTGTTGCAGATATGGTGAGGGGAGAGAAAGATGTCAATTAACAGCTAGTATATTCCTGTAGTTCACATTACTTTCCTAGTCAGTACTGCTATCTGTACCTTACAAGTATTAGTACACTACCTTATTATTCAGAGCAACTAAAACACTAACAATGCCATACAATGCCAGTGTAAACAGTACCAGTACAGGATATCAATCTTTTATTTCTAAGCACAGTGCTCATATCTGACAGACCTGTGGAAGCAATGTTTGTTAGCACAACCTGAATGTTGCCACACAAATTACCAGATTCTACATTATTATTATACACATACATCTCACTCTGTTACTGTACACACTCTGGTGACAGCTTGACAGCATGGGAGTGTAGATGGGGCATACTTGGCTTATTACTCTCATAACATTTTAGGGAGTTGCTACAGTGACAGGTTTGTTCTTATATATGTCTGACATTCAGTTGTATTTCTTGTTTGCTGCCTAAACATCTGGGATCATCCCACTGATTTCCCAGGGGGACAGGGTGACAGGCAGCTGGTATGGGCTGATTTACTGGACATTCTGGACATATCTGTACCGTTGTGGGGTATGATTCTGTATACAGCCTATTACCACTCCCAGGATTTGAACCATGGCTGTATGTGCTAAAAATACAACAGTTCACATCTCAGTTGAGTGTGCTATTTGGATTTTCTTGTTTGTCTTTTCACTATTTTCTGTCTAATTCTCTCTCAGTTGTACTATATGACCTCTTGGGATTACACCAATCATATGCAGACATTCCTACACATTTTATTTATGTAGCACAGTGTGGGTAACATTCCTTAATACAATAGTACTATTAAGTGATTGCAACTCTACATTACCATATAATACCAGAGTAAACACATGCAATCCAGCGATTAGACCTTTATAGTCAGGCTATTATACTCTTATTTACATACAACCTATATGAGACTATTCCTGCCATATTCTCTGGTGTATGCAGTACATGCCTTAAACAATACAGGTTTTATACAGGCAATTAACTTACTACTACTTTTAGCTTTATTTCCTATGACAGTACATGCAAGAGTATTACTAACCCGCCTCGCATCGCAACCGCTCCAGTCTACATCCATGGGCCTCCTGGTTCATAGCTCGCTCACCTGCCGCTGTGAAAGATATAAGAGAAATATTTAGCCATACCTATCCATAATATACATGAGCTGGCAATTATTAAATAGGTAGTGGACTGATACTTACACAAGGCTGGGACCTCCCCTGTCCTCCTAGCCTCTTGGATACACTGATCCAAGAGATCCCCCTTACATCACTTCAGGTCGGCATAGTGATGCTAACCTGCTCACCAGTTTGGCGTATGCCAGTGGCACTGGTGAGGTCACGGGCGAGATGGTCCCAGGCTTCCGCTTTGTATTGGGAACCCTGGCACTGGCCCTGCAGCAGTCTCATGTTATGGTCTTTCACAAGGAGTCCTGCCATGACTCTGGACTCCTGGATGCCCCAGTGCTGCACCTGAAAGTGCACAACCTCTCCCATTCCAGACATAGTGCCTACAAGAGAAAGCTACAACCAGTTATGAGATGGATTCCTGCCTGTTGGGTTTAAATAGGGCCAGTTTCCCACACTTTGCCATGATTGGATGGTTTACAAAAGGCTAAGCTATGGGAAAACCTACTTACCTAAGGCTGGCATTGCTTAAAGGGGTATACCAATGGGCACACTGAGTTAGCTGGCCTACACATTGCTTACACTTACTAAGCTGGGCTGTGCAATGTTTAGTGTTGCTTAATATTTAAGTTGCATTATATTTGCATTGTGACATTGATTTATTATTCATTACATGTTATTTTTGTGTTTGGTATCCATGATTCATGTGTACGTACACTGTATGTGGTCCTTGTGTTTATTAGAGGATTTCAACACTTTATTACAATGGCACCTCACATCTGGGCTTAATGCAGTACTCCATTTCACATATGTATGCTATGTAGTAAGTTATACAACATACAACTGTATATAGATTCCTTTCACATGTTCAGTTTGGATTTCCTATACTGAGGATCTGTTTGGTTATACCTCAGTCTTATGTACTGCTGTGATGGCTTAGTGGTTAACTAGTGTGACTAAAGTGTACAGGGTCCGGGGTTCATGACCTGCAAAGGCTGTTTATTTTGTTTCTCGCAGAACAGCGGCTGATGCATACAGAGTGCTTAAGGCACTTTTAAGCAGTTGTAAGCAGGTTTGCGTGGGTTTGTGTGAAGGTAATCAATGCTAACCTCCGGTTAAATACGCTTACAGAGAGTTAGCTTCAATATTGCTTAACCTGTGTGTGCATTGCTTACCCCTGCGCAAACAGGCTTAAACATGCTTACCACTGCTTACATATGCTTACTCCTGCTTACTACTGCTTAATTATACTTACACTTGCTTACTCCTGTTTACTACCTCAATAATTTAGACAGTAATGTCTAATGGTTCTTGGGAAGTTGGTGGATTTGGAAACTGTATGGCGTTATCATTCATTACACATTTTAGCTGCCATTTGTATCCCTGATTCCTGTGTATGTATACTGTTTGGGGCACTTGTGATTATCTGTGGACTTTAAAACATTATGACAATGACACCTCACATCTGCATTTAATGCAGTACTTCAGTTCACAAATATATGTTATAAATATATAAATGTTATAAATATATGTTATCATAGGTTATGCAACAAAATAAATTGATCATACAGTGATTTGTCATGGAAAATGGATTGTACTGGAGTGGGACTTGAACTGTGAATGACTGTGTGTAAGGTGAATGCTCTGCCTACTATACTACTGCTGTACTGCTTTAGTTGCCTATATCTTGCTTTTTATCTTCTTGTGCCATTTAAGCTGCATTAACCATAGCTAAATGATGGGTAAACCCGTGCACCTATGGTTAAATTTAATCCGTTTCATAAAAAAAAAAAAATAAAAACTTTTTTATATTTAATGTTTTAACTATTGCTCTTGTAAAAGTGGGGGGATGTTGCTGGGGGTATGCGAACACCTATGAGTGGTCTCGCTCATTGTTATTCATAATCTGCTGTTCTTCATTGCAGGGGCATGTATATTCTGAGAGATATTCTCTCAAACATGCCCCCTGAAATCGTACATGCTCCATGTCTGTTTAGGAGCTCAGGCAGTGCACCTTCATTAATATGCATGGCGCGCTGCGATACTGCTCCTAAACAGCCGGAAGGATAATGAATCCAGGGGACTGTTTTGAAGTACTTCAGGTATGTCAAATGTTCGGGAAGAAAAAGAAACATTAGCAAGAACTGCAAATTGCAAACTATTGTGTGAAAATTACAAATGTAGCTCTTCCTTTGTCTTTGAAATTGAAGTACAAATGCAGAGAAAATGTTAAATATTCCAAAAAAGTGTCTCTGGATAGATAGGGACCTAAAAGGCTAAGATGGACTTTTTAATATGGCAGTCTGCAATCTCTCTTCCAATGCAGTTTAAATCAAGTATGTGTGTATAGTAAGTGCATTTTATGTTTTTTTTTCTTTTGGGACAATGTCAGATTACAAAAAATGTTTTGTTGTAACATATATAGCATAAAATAATATATGTGGACACTTTGAGATGCTTTGAAGCAATTTAAGTTTTCATGCAAAAGGACTAGAACATGCCTCATGGCACAGAACATCAAGATGCAGCAATTTCATTCATTTTGCCAATAAAAGCACACACTACAGACAATTTCCAGGTGGGTGCTTAACAGCTTTTGATGAAATGTGTAATAAAAAATGTTATACTTTTTGGAGATGTATCACTGATCTCAAAACAGAAGGAAAATATTTTAGTGTCTTACTGCCTGTAAATTACTGTATGGTTTAGTTTACATCGTGTTCATATCTCTTTTTCTATAAGACATCATCATCATTAACCCCCTTTTTCCCATTTTTACATGGGATCAGGGTATTGAGTCACCCATCTTTATTCAATGCCACTCTCCTACCTTTTTCAGCTCTCATGCCTGTCACAGAAATTCCATCACACAATGTATCTACCTTTTTGCTGGGCACCCTTGTTTCCTCTTGTCTTTTTCCTAATCTTCTTCACCATATTGTCTTCTGCTTTTCTGCACGTGTGTCTGAACCACCATAATCATTTTTCTTTCAGCTTTTCTGCAATTGGAGCTACTTTAGCTTCTGCTCTTATACCCTCATTTCTTCATCTGTCCCACAATGTGCATGCTACCATCTGTCTCAGGCACATCATCTCCATCACCTCTAGCTTCCTCAACTGCTCTGCCTTTACTGCCCAGGTTTTTGTACCATATATGCTTGCTACCCTAGGCTCCACCATAGTAACTTGACATTTTTCTGGCTGACTCAATATAGCCATAGATCCCCCTCAGACTCCTCCTGCATCCTATTGCAAATACTTAGCCCAAGGGCCTCCCTATTACGGTTAGGTTTCATCATGTTAACATGGTACAAACTGTGCCCTTGCTTCCTGCCTAGCAGTTCTGGCATGTAGTTGACATCACTGACCTTTCTTACCACTATGAAGAGGCCATTCCAAGCTTTCTGCAGCTTATTGTGTGTGACAGGAATGAGAACCTTCATCTGCTGTCCCACAGCATACTCTCCGGCTCGAGCATTCCAGTCATACCAAACCTTTTTCTGCTGTCAGTCTCCTGTCAGGTTTTCCTCGACCAAGCCCATGAGCTTCCAGATCCTTGTCCTGATGTTTAGGACATATGCCACAACAGAATCCTTGTGGGATTCACACTCAGCCTCAAACTCATCATGAATCAAATCTATAGGTCCCCTCATCCTATGCCTGTACAGTAACTCAAAGGGTGAAACTCCTGTGGATTCTTGGGGTACTTTTCTGTAAGCAAACAGCAGATGGGGCAAATACTTTTCCCACTCTCTCTTGAACTGGTCTGCAAATGCCCATAGCATAGTCTTTAGTGTAGAGTTTAACCCCTCCATAAGACCATTAGTCTGGGTATGGTAGGGGCTGGTCTTTAGGTGCTTCATTCTACAGTGCTTTCACAGACAAGCCAGCAGAGCTGACATGATATTGGCACCTCTGTCAGTCTGTATTTCTCTTGAGAAACCTACCCTGCTGAAAAATCTCTAACAAAGCATTTGCCATCTTCTCTGCCTTGATGGAATACATACCCAACACCTCAGGGTATCTGGTAACATATTCGACTACCACTAGGATATACTCCTTCCCTGTGGAACATGGGGTTCTCAGAGGCCCCACAATATCCATAGCTACCCTCTGAAATGGCTTCTCAATCACAGGCAAAGGCAACAAAGGAGCTTTGACCTTGTCTCCTGCCTTACCTACGTGTTGGCACTGCTCACAGGTCCTGCAGTACCCAGTTACATCCCTTGCAATCCCAGGCCAATAAAAGTTCTGCATAATATGCCTCTTGGTATGCTTTATACCCATATGACCTGCAAAAGGAATGTCATGAGCTATGGCTAGAAGTGCCAGACAGTAAGCTCTAGGCACTACCAACTGCTGTATTACCTCACCCTCTAGCCCTCCCTTAGGGGTCCACTCTCTATACAGTGACTCTTTGTTCCAGTATACCAATTACCCCTTTCCTTGAGAAACAGGAGCCTCCTTAGTTACCGCCCTCAAGTCTTGTATTGTAGGGTCTGAGAGCTGAGCCTGTCTCAGCTCTACTTTTTTGACTCTTCCCAGCTCCCCTTCCACAGGAAGTCTGGTATCTTCTGATGGTGGTGAATCACTGTCAGCTTGGGTACCGCTACTCACCTCTGCCTTTGCAGTCATTCTGTCCAAGGGAACATCAGTACCTAGCAGCAGATGTGGGTCACATTCATGCTCACTGCCACAGGGTAGCTTTCTCCCTGAAATAGCCACATCACCAGCCCTGGTTTCAGGTGTGAAGTCTGTCTGGGTCTCGCCCAGGCTACCAGACCCAAATATCTGTCTTCAAGCCTGATTGCATGTAACTGCATCCACACAAGGTACTGCATTATCAGAATCATTCCCTATTAAGACATCTGCATGGATATCTTCAAACACACTTACTTGCTTGCTTCATTTTCCACCCTCCTAGTCAATTTGGACCCTGGCCAAAGGCATTTGGAATGTGGTACCTCCTAAAGCTCTGACTTTAGTGGACTGCTCAAGCAAGTACTGTTCCTCTTTAACCACTCCAGGCTTCACAGTGATTATGTCAGAGGTGTCATGTTTTCCATCCACTAAGACTGGATATAAACTTTGGTGATAGTCTGGTTCCCCCATTGATAACAAACAACTTACCACTGGAATACTGTTATTCCCACTTGCTGGCTCCCCCACCTTTTGTTCCCCACCTTGCCTCCATGAACATCTATATGATGCATGGTCCCACTGGTTACATTTAAAAAATGTAACCCTTAATCCTGGCCATGTACCTGAACTAATGACTTCCCCTGTTACTGGTGGACTCTTGGAGTGTTTAGGCTGCCTACCATGGGTTCCCTTATATCCAAGTGTAGCACTGGATTTCCTTTTCCTGTGAAGTAATGCCCTGCTTGCTAAGTAGAGATCCCCCATTTTCCCCTACTCATTTGCAGAGTTGCACTCTTGGTATGCCAACAAGATTCTCATGTGCTCACACAAAGTGCTAAGGGCTTGATCCTTCACCAAAAGGTCTTTAAGCCCTTCAAAAGTGGTGACCGGATGTCAATCACTCACCTATGAAAATAAGTACTTAATTCAGCAACATAATCACACACACTTTCATTTGCCTTGCATCTATGCTCACAAAACCTTTTTCTATAAACTTCAGGTATTAATTTAAAGCACTCAAGTAAACAACATTTGACTTTATCATAATTTAAACAACCAATATCAGACAATTTAGAAACAGCAGTTACAGCTTTACCATGGAGTGGAGGTCAGGAAAAATACCCAGAGCTCTTAGTCAACATTATACTGTTTACATACCCTTTCAAATATATTAATACAATTATCAAAATTATCACCCTCTGTAAATTGTAGGAGAAATTTGCTGACCTTTGTTGCTTCTGGGGTATGTTCTCTATTACCTCTTTGACACTGGCAAAGAGTCAGCATATTCCTCTCATGTTGCTGCTGCTTTTCTTCAGCCTCTAAATCCCACAGTCACTTTCCAAATGCCAGTCTGTCTGCTGATTCTAATTCCAAACATTTGGCCTCCAGTTCAAGACTCTTTAACTCCAGATGGATTTGTAAGTCCTCTGAGGAAAAGGTGAGCTGTCCTTTTCTGAGGTGTGGAAATTCCCATCAACAGACTAGTTATCCTCCTGGTTGCTGGTCTGAGCTGCAACTAAGGCTAAAATCATTTTCTCTTTAGCCAGGTTGGCATGCACCAGACCATTAGCTTCCCACACCTTGGCCAATTGGTTCTTTGTCAGCTTACCATAATCATGTGTTGACATCTTTGCCTGCTTTCCCTGACTAAACTAAACTAACAAAAAAAAAAATTAAATAAAACTGTTGTGAAATGAAACTCTGAATGTTTACCTTGTGGCTGCTTGAGAGTTTACTCACGTTTAGTGACAACTGCTTACAGGCTGCAGAGGTTCAATTAATATCTACACCACTGCTCACAAGTATGTGATATTCCCTCTCTGGGCCTGTAATCAAGGAGCCTGAATCCTCACCACTAATACTGGAGAGGAACATTAACTTGGAATACAAATGGATACACTCGGTATTTCTTGATGCAGACCTCTCTGCATCAAGCACAATTTCCCTTAAGAGCACACAGGGCACATACTCAGTCAAAGGTCTGGATTTCTCTATCTGTCTCTCTTCAGGTCCCCATTAAGGATCCTCACTGGCACAGCTTCAAAGTTAAGTCCTCAGCTAAGTGCCCAGTCCTCTATCACTCTCTCTGTGAAACCAGTACTTCATGTCCCTGCTCCAAGTAGCTGACACACATGACACACATGACACACACACACTTTGAGATTTGATTTGCACACAGAGACACACAGACACACAGACAGACAGACACACACACACACACACACACACACACACACACACACACACACACACACACACACACACACACACACACACACATGCACCTGGTAAAGGCTGTCACAAGTTTACTAGCTATGCCCCCTTCTGTCCAGACTATAAGGTAGTTATAACTGCAACCAGGCAGTACGGCTCTTGCAAGGGTATCCAATTATACTGAGTGAAATTAATATTAATAGAAATGGTAATGTTGACCAAAGATCAAGGCCTTTAGGAGTGGCTAGAGTTATCACCAAATAAATATAAGCAAATACTCTCAAAACTTAAATATTTTTTTCTAAAAAGGACCAGCCTCAAAGAAAAGTTTAAATATATTTAATAATAAATAATAAAAGAACATGAAAATAATAAATATCTAGTTACAGTAAACACCAGAGCTTCAGCCACAGGAAATATTGAAAACAGCACAGCTGGAGAGTAAAATCCCATGAGTGGAGGAGCTTCCTGGTCAGCCTCAGTAAGAAGCTGCGATCCCTTATAAGATCCTCCAAAGCTAGATAAAAAAACTAAATTGACACTAATTCTAAGGACAACCACAAAGCATTATATACCTATGTCAAGAATCTCAATGGCAACACCCAGATCTGCTCTGAGTTACAGCACAACGGCATGAAAATTACAGAACCAACTGATATTGCCAACATCCTGGCAGATAGGTTCAGTGCTAACTTTACCCCCCCTCACCCCCTAAAGGGCCCATATCTATACAGGACAAATGCAAAGTCCCTGTAATCACAACTACACAGGTAAAAGCTGCACTCTCTAAATCCAAAGACACAGCATCCATGGGACTGGACAAGATTCCAGGCTGCTTTTTACATGAACTTCAGAACAAACTGGCTCCCCACTTATGCACCATATTCAATAATAGCCTCGCACCAGACTTTGTGCCCACTGAATGGTGCACAGCAACAGTTATCCCACTCCACAAAGGGGAGCCACCACTGATACAGGGAACTATCGACCTATTAGCCTGATGAGTCTGGTCTGCAAGGCCATGGAATGTATCATCATGGAAGTCATAAATAAAGACATTGGTAACCTCCAAACTCTGGATCCCACCCAGTTAGGGTTTGTGAAAGGCAGATCATGCCTCCTGAACCTGATTGACTTCTTTGAGGCAGTCACCAAAGCTGTAGATGAGGGTAAGATGGTTCACACAGCCTATCTTGACCTCGCCAAGGCTTTCAACACCATCCCCCATTCTGGAATTATAGCTAAACTCACTAAAATATGTATAAATCCCTATGTTACAAGATGGGTTGCCAACTGGCTCACAGATCCCACACTGTAAAAGTTGCAGACTCCAAATCTGACCTCAAAGCAGTGACAAGTGGAGTACCACAGGGTTCCATCCTGGGACCTCTCCTGTTTGGTATCTACTTCTCTGAAGTACAAGCTAGCACAGAATGCCTCTTGCTAATGAAGTTCACAGACGACTGCAAACTAGGAGCCATAGTCAAGTCCCCAAATGATGTGGACATCCTACAGAAGGGCCTCGCTGAGACAGATGCCTGGGGTCAGAGCCATGGCCTCAAGCTCAATGCCAAAAAGTGCAGTGTCATCCCCTTTGGTAAAAACTCTGTACCCATGAAATACCACATAGGCAGCAATCTGCTTGTGATAAGAGACCTTGGGACCCAGGTGGACAGTAGTCTCTCCTTTGATAGTCATATCGCCACAGTAGTCAGGAAGTCCTTCTTCGTGGCACACCTCATCATAAAAGGGTTCTCATCCAAGAAAAAAGCGGTCATTGTTCCCCTCTACTCGAGACTCATTAGACCCATTATACAGTACAATGCCCCTTTTGGAATGCACCTCACAAGACATCTGCAGCAGCTAGAAAGGCCACAGAAGTACCTCACAAAGAGGATTACTGGCCTCAAACAAATGCCCTACACTGACCATCTCAAAAAACTCCAGCTTTACTCCATAGCATTTCGCCTCCTCCAAGGTGATCTCTGCCTAACATATAAAGCTATGTCAGACCCAGAGCTGTTGGACATGCTACACCTAAAGAAATCCCAATCCCTCCAAGCTACATGCTCTTGAGACCTAAACCTTGTCATCACAATAAACAGGACATGCTGGAGGGCTAGATTCCTGTCACAGAGACTTCCCATACTCTGGAACAGGCTTCCCATCTATATCAAGCAAAGTTCTTCATTAGCACTCTTCAAGAAAAATCTTGATGAGTGGATTGGAAATAGGAAATCCACCCTGGGGATCACTTCTGTGTCTCTGCTCGACAGTGGCAGAGGAAAATAACTTTCTTCGGTGGCGTAAGCCAGGGAATCTTGTTGGCTAGGCTTACGTAGGCCCTTGGGCCGACAGCCTAGTACCTACCTATGAACCTAAGGAAAGAGTCACCCATTTACAGAAAAAAAGCAATGCTTAACTATTCTCACCATATTTTCCTGACTAACCTGAAGAATTACTACTCCTACTTACTGAATAGAGCAAGGAAAGATAACACAGGTGAGTGGTCCTTGTTGTCAGATCCAAGAAAAATGCAGAATGCTGAGAGCCATCTTCTACTAATATCTAAATATTATTTCTGGCCTACAGAATGAGATCACACACATCTGGTCATCTGACTCTATTTCCCACACTACCCCTATCACTAGAAGCTGCCAGGGTTTAGCACCTATGTGCTACAATACACACTTGACCTTTAGCTAAGTTTTATTAAAGCATCTGGAAGCCATAAAACAATAAAACCATTCCACTCTTCCTACAGGAATGACAATCTATACTCTAACATGAACAATGAGTCTCTGGCTCCATTCAAAACTGTGGGATGACATTTTTATGGCTTAACTCATAAAGTAATTTAATTCCAGATATATTTTAAAGTTTGAGATTAACCTCTTCTCTTCCACTCCTCTGTTAAAAGATATATATTTAATTCTGTTACAATAATGCATGTACATTTCTTTTTTTTTCCAGCAGGGCACACTGTTGATACATTTTAACACAAACAAAACTCACAAATACATTTTCAGCACAAGCATCTGTACAAATCAATTTGTTATACAAGTGACATATTATTTCCATAATTCCAGCTAGCTCTGTTGGCATAGGTTACAAATATACTGCCCCACTTTTCCTGGCATGGCTGGCAGTACCTCCTATTGTCACACTGTGGGCCAACTATTTCACTGGGGATGACTTTTCAGTCACTGAGTCTACCCCATTGCACTTTCTCTACTAAAAGAACTCTACCTGAGTTGCATGTGAGACACTTTTGTCCATGATTTTTTGATTGTCTCTCTTACTGAACCATGTGTTGGCCACCATCAAGCCATTTGCCAGATAGAAGTCTAGCTTTATTCCTGTTGCCCCATTTATGTGGATTCACGAAGTCCTCATATCCTGTTCTGTATGTCCCAACATGTGCATTCAGGTCACCCATTATCAACACCAATTCATGTTGTACTACTTTATCTAGTAAGTCCTGCAACTACTGTCTGAATATGTCTTTTCCTCATTATCACAATCCTGCTGTGGAACTCAGACTGAAAGTATGAATGCCGCCATATCACAATGCTGGAGTCTTATTGCATGAGTCTGTCACTAATTCTGATGGCATCACTCATTGTCTTTTGAAGTCTCTCCCTCACCACAAATCCCACATCATTTCTAGTCTGTTCTCATTCTGAGTATCTGTCAATGGATCCCAAGCCAAGTACCTTTGATGCCCTGTCCTTACACCTTGTCTGTTGAATACATAGGATGTGCAGCCTCCTTCTGAGTGGATATCCATAGTGGTTGGTCTATTCTACTCTTCCTCCTATAAGACAGCATATAGAATCTGTGCTGCTACCTACAACTCCATTTCTGGGTGAGTTTGAGATGGAAACAGTATGTTTTTAGGAAGAGAGAGGAATCCCACAGAGACACAGGGAGAGCATGCAAATCCCTTATAAGCATTGATCAGAGATAGGATTAAACCTTGTACCTGATGCATGACAGGCAAAGACTTTAACTATTATGCCATTTGGTCTCTACACCTGCCAACTGGTCTCCCCACCCTGTCTTCCACAAGACAAGTTCAAGATACATTTAAATAATAATTTTACCGTCATTTGAATTTCAGGACTAAAGCCAGTATTTATTTGAATGTACTTATATAGAAAAAAAAATCAAACAATTGAAATATCTTACACAGAACTTCAAGATATGGCTGTTCATTGTTGTAATAAGAAACTTGACCTTACTGTAGCTGATATAATTAATTAAACATACATTGGTCAGAAATGTTTAATGCAAAAGGCTAAACCATTTCAGATCAAGAACTCTGATTAGATTAGGAGCAAATAGACAAAATGGTCATCAATGTGGGAGCACCTCTGAAAATATGACCAGTAAATAAAGGGTTACAGATCCTACCTGCCTTTGACTGCATCCAGAAATCATAGCCAGACCAAGCATCAAATCCACTTGTAGCCAGTATAATTATAGCAACTGAAAACATTGTATTCCAGACCACAACTGGTACTGGTTTCTTGATAATATATCAAATAGAATTTCTTTTGCATTAGCATTATTCTTGTCATGGTAGACAGTGATTTATTTCACTTTTTAATTACTACTAATATGACATTTACTGTTTTGTGGATTACAAGCTTGTGGCAGTTTGTAAACTTATGATTGCTCAAATAAAACTAATTTGTGTAACATCTAGAAATTAAACTAATTTTCATCATATTTAATTGCAAATTTAACTCTGTCAAGTGAATAAAGTTGTTTCATATGTTTCATGATACTGCTGAAACATTCATTCATGATCTATGTCCATTTAAGTAGTAATTTATATGATACACAGTATTTGTAATACTTCCGATCTCATACAGAGGCATAGGCTACTTATAACTAAGTTTCATTCTGGAGATTAAATGTTACTTGATGCCCTTATATACTAAGGCAAGTGAAGCAAATCAAATGACACTCCCTTTACTGACAGCAGGAAACTTAAGGCTCCAGCAGCTTTGTATCTGAGGGCATTTTATTCTATAGCCTATGTACCAGGTCACAGCATGCTAGGTCCCCAGAGCTATATTAGAAGATGAAGCATGGAAGAGGGTAGCCCCAGAAGAGTTAAAATCTTACAAAGCTGTGAGAAATAAGATGATTCCTGTCTAGTGGCTTATATTCCTGGGTATATATCTGTCTACAAGCAGCATTCTTTTCAAGGAACCCTAGCATTGCAATGCTGTGGCACTTAAAACCTACCTTGTTTCCTTGTTTGTAGGTTATATTTGTCTTCAGACCCATTTGACATTTGCTACGCAGTTAATGTATTTTAGCTGTATTCATTTTTTTAAGGTTCTTACAGTGACTGTCTTTATTAATTGTTACATCACAATTTTCCATCAGTAGTCTGCTAGTTTTTGGCTTTGTTGTGTGCGTGTGTGTGTGTGTGTGTGTGTGTGTGTGTGTGTGTGTGTGTGTGTGTGTGTGTGTTTGTATTTATATATATATATATATATATATATATATATATATATATATATATATATATATATATATATATATAAGTTGATTTTATAGGTTCATAGGTAGGTACTAGGCTATCTGCCTGAAGGCATTTATAAGCCTAGCCAGAATGTGTTTGCTTTCGCTGCCCCCTTAGTTTAGTTCCCTGTGCCTCTGTCCAGCAGAGCCACTGAAGTGATCCCCGGGATAAACTTTTTGCTTCCCATCCACTCGTTAAGGTTCCTCTTGAAGAGTGTTAGTGAGGAGCTCTGCCTAATGTAGATTGGAATCTTATTCCAAAGCATGGGAAGTCTCTGGGACAGGGATCTATCCGTCAGGGATATCCGATATATCAGTCGAGCTGCATAGGGCAGAGCTGCATAGGGCATCTGTTTGAGACTGAGACCTTTTAATTTTTCCTTTCACGTATTTTATACTTGCTATTTGATGTTAAGTGTCTGATACATACAAAGTTTACAAAATCTGATCACAATCACAGAAGGCAGCAGACACAGGTTCTTCAGTGAAGCATATAGTGATATGTACTCTCTCCAACAAATGCAAACAAAGAACATTCAGTACAAAGATGAAGACAGTCATAAAACTTTCCTGAAAAATGGTGCCACATCAGGTGTGTTTAAGCTTGCAAATGAATGGAAGTCACTGTTAAGTTATCCTGAGCATTAGAGCTGCAGCTGCTCCTTTCAAATCCATGATACAGGGGATAATGCCTAATTGTGACCCAGTGGATCCAGCTGTGGTTACTGATTCTTGTAATGGAGAGCCAGTGGGATTTAGTGGGAGTAAGCTGCCAATATTGACTCACCCATACTGGGTGGGACAAATGCTAAATTAGTCTCCTGTAACACATACAGCCTGTGGATGCTGGTAAACTTAGTAAATACAGTGTAAAGGACCAGGAATAACTACCCAGCAGGAAGAATGTACGTTATATACAGTATCAGGCAGTGAGCATGCTCAGAAGCATAAATGTTGAAAGGAACTGTATTGTGGGTTTTGCTTGTTCATGCTGGGGATACAGCATACAAAAACCCAGTGGTGTGCTTGAATGATGGTCTCACCTACCTGCATCTACCATGAAGAAATGAATGGACTGGTCAGATCAAAATACCACTGATGGTCATCAAGCAATGGTTAGAAAAATGACACACACACACAAATGCACGCACACACACACAGAAAACAAACATGCACACATTTTGCCTGCTTCTTAGCTAACTATGGTCACGTCATTAGTAATGAACATCATGTGTTCCTTGAGAGGCTCTTGAACTAAAGAATGCAAAACTGACTCACAAGATTGAAGCTGATGACCTATACACACTTATGTACAAATGAAATGCAGTTGAACAATGAATCCCACTAGGTATACTATAAAAGATTACTAGAAATAATAAAGAATAAGTGGCAGGGTATATTAAAACATCAGAGTAGAGGTTTAGCTACAGTGGAGCAAAGCGTCAAGCTTTCGGGGGGGGGGGGCACTAATGGGAGATGCTTTTTTTTTGTTAGTAAGACTCTACAGGTATTCAGATAGCGAATTAGCAGTGACAGCTGAGCACTTTACCACTTTGTGTTTGGTAGAAGATGTAACAAGCTACTTCCCCAAGCTGCTGTCTATATATGTAACAATTGCATTGCTACCTCTTTTAAGGAAAGAGATTTGTTTTTGTCCTCAAGTATGAAGGAACCTGTTTTTTTTTTTTAGTCCTCATTTTAAAAGTTGAGGTGGCATCAGATCAATTAGCAGTGAAATTATAATGAGTCAAAAATACTGCAGAGCAAACTAAATTCAATGCATCTGGCCATCAACATTTTCAAAGGTTTGTCAGTTTATTAAATAAAGGTCTGTGAACATAAGCCTATAGTGATAAAATAATATGAGGATTATTGACTTTGATAGTAGAATAATTTTGATTATTTGTTATAGGTCTTTGGTTTATAAATTAGTAGTAGTCCAACTGCCCTTGTAGGTCAGTTTATGCCTAATCAATTACCCCATCAGAGAATCAAACCATGAACCTTGTCGCTGTAAGGTAAACACCTTAACCATTTTGCCAACCTGCTACCCCCTTTGTTTTCGGAGAGGGTATCTATGTGGATCAGTGATCTAGTGATTATCATGGCAATAAGCTGGTGATGAACAAGGAGACCATGTTATATGAGTGTCAGTGATGAAGGTCAGATCTTGAGGAAACTAACTCTGACAAGTATTTTGACTATTTTAAGTTGAGACTCATGAG
Organism: Protopterus annectens; assembly: GCF_019279795.1. Classification (NCBI taxonomy): domain Eukaryota; kingdom Metazoa; phylum Chordata; order Ceratodontiformes; family Protopteridae; genus Protopterus; species Protopterus annectens. Next base: position 1,487,208,486 of record NC_056733.1, on the reverse strand, counting down.
AAGTAAAATGGGGATGAAGAAACTGAAAGTAATTCTGGATTCTTAAGTCTGTGTTTTAGTGCTTGAATATGGTACTTAATTTATTACACGCATATTTCAAAAAGTTATTAAATAGTTTGAATAATTGATGGGTTGAAGAAGAGCTGGTATTTATTTTATTAATGCTGGTAATGTTTTTTTTTTGTTTGTTTGTTTACAACTACCAATTGGTGTCATTCCCTTCCATAAATGATTTATTTGAAAAAACAGTACTGCTTATTTTGAATATATCTAATTTTGAACATTTAATAACAATTCTGCAAACTTTTCTGAACTGCAAGTATTAAAAATTACACTGGGGAATTTTCCTAGTAGTCCACTAGAAAACAATATGTTTTTTAACATGTCAGCTACAAAACAGATTGATTCATTTTTCAGAATTATATATTATCTAGTAGAAGGTAGTCATCAATATCAAATGTGAGGTCTTGCCTCTTCACCACTGAATTTAATATAGTTAATTTAATATTACCAAACATCAGAGCAAGGACAAACTCTGACTGGAGTAACTTCCTTTAATAAATCAATGCTTCAGCCAAAAGCTTTTAATCACCACTTGACTATTGTAAAATAGTTAGCTGCTTTCCAGGGGTACCAAGTTTAATCTCATCCATTTGAAATTATCACTTTAAACTGCTTTTATGGTGAGTATGATGATTTTATTTTGGAGTTGTAGTTGGTGACTAGCAAAGAAAGTGCTAGCCTTACTGACACTGTGGCTTTCAAAAAAAATAACAGCCTTGTATTGGCAGTGCTAAAATACTGCATTATTTTATTAATGAAAAATACCCATCTGAAACAAAACTGTTGGTGGTTTCATTCTTAAAAAAGTGGTCATAGTAATCTATTTTTCACTAAGAGAAAGGAAAGTAGCATATCTGTACTTCTTAGGTATGTTTTTGAGTATACAATCCAAACTTAAAACATTACTTGGTGATTTATTAGGTTTCATTGGGAATCTGATTTGAATGTAATCAAATTAGAAATGAAGGAACAATTTTACAAATAATACCTTGCACCAGTGCCTATCCTTTGAGAATAAGATCCATGTAAATTAATTGAGAAATTATCTTTCATTTTCTGTGTCCTGCAAGCAACATTTTTTGCTTTGCCTTTGTTATTTGTCAGTGATGTACAGTGCTAGCAGCAGTAACATTTCATTTGCTGTGTCCATTACAAGTACATTCACAGGTCACGAATCAGGGCTGTGGTAGCTTTCTTGCTGTACTTGATCAACTAATGAAATTTGATTTCTATGTGTTGTTTGGTGAGTTGTACACCTTCTCTTATTTTTCAACTCTATGGTCTCTTCTGAAAAAACAGAAGTTAGAGGAAATATTGCGGGATAAAGAGGTATGATTTTGGCCAATATCTAAGTTGAAAAAGGAGTCAAGATTGTGTTGAATAATTCTGGATTACAAATGATGTTGCAGATGACATGAGGACTTTTTTAATCTTGAATATTTGTTGGGCCTAGATGGCAGTTTAGATAGTTTGGGACAGGCTTAGTTTATATGCACTCAGGAAGCAGCAAATATCACTTTGCCACACAGTATGAAATATTTTATCACCCATCTTAAAAAATGATAGTGGCTAAGAACATTGATGTTGTTTTTAATTTTAAAGGGTAAGTAAACAAAGGTACTACTCCACTGGTATTGATTTTATTCTCCTCTGCAAGATCAGACTGGTGACTCTTCTTCCTGCACATAATCAGCCCATTCATTCTATGGGGTAACAGCTGGGCATCCCTGGACAGGCAAGTGACATACAGCCCATTTAGTCCTGCAAAGGATGCCTTACCAGCCAATTAATTTCCCAATAGTGAGAGTCAAGTGGCAGAAAGTGGAGAGCCTGCTGGTTCTGCAAAATGTCCTTCCATCCCAGGAAAGTACTCACCCCAACAGTGGTCTACTGTACTGCCTGTTGCAGAGATCATGTCTATGGCTATTCTCCCAACTGTGCATACATGCACACTCACATTCCATGCCTATAGGCTACAGCTCCACATGTGCAACACCTGGTGCTCAAACTACATGTTACTCAAATGGCAAACCAGAGCTGCTTCCTTTCCCACTCCAGGATGGGAAGTCAGAAATGTTCACTCAATCTCACCCTTCCTGGCCAGCTCCACCAGGCACCTGAGCTGCTAAATTAACTCGAGTCACCTGGGCCATAGTCAGAGCTTTATCCCTCTACACCATGAGAGCTATCAATAAGTTGTGATCCTTATTGTTATCTGTAATGTAGTAGCTTGCAATTAGTACTAAATACTAGTCATTACTCAGTACCTATTGCTGAAGTATCAGTCCTAGAATGGTGAGAATTTGATACTACATGATAATATATGAGTCTAGATACTTGTGAGTACTGAATATTAGTGTTGGAGTACCAGTTCTAGATACTGATGGGTGCTTACTACAAGTGCAGTATTAGTCCTAGATATTGGAGAGAGTTCAATAGTCAGGGATGACATACTAATCATAGACACTTGTGAGTACTCACTGCTGGTGTTAAAGCATCCTTATTAGATAATAGTGGGTATTCAATATCTCTTGCTGAAATATCAGTCTCAGGTATTGAACTGCATGCACTGGATATTGCATGCAATCTTATTTACTGAACTGCATGCAATATCCATTGCTGAAGTACCAAATCTAAATACTATTTGGTATCAATAACTAATGCTGAAGTACCAGATCTAAATACGTGTGGGAATAAATATCCAGAGTTGAAATATAAAATGTGTAATGGTGCGTGCCTAGCCTAGCACCAAGTAATGAATAATCAGTTCCGCATATTAGAGTGGCTCCAATATCCTGTGCTAAATTAACAATCATGGATTTAAGTGTGTGTTCAACATTCATTGTAGAAGTACCTGTCTGGTATAATGGTGGACATGCTCAACACCAAGTTTAAAAGTAGAAATCAGAGGTGTTGGTGCTTATTATGTAGATTATTATTATTTTTTTTATTTTAGTTTACATTTGTTTACTGGGGAATTCTATTTTCAGCAGAGGCCCAGGGAGAAAAGCTCCAAATACCAATACAGTTCAAAGGAGATAAAATGGTAACATATAAGAAAACATAACATCATACATGTTAAGAATACAACTGAGCATAGATAGCAGAGATTAACAATGTCTAAATTTCTGATAGTAAGCCATTTCCATATAAATATGAATAAGTGAGAGTTAAGATACTTTTTTATTTTTTTAATTACTATTAACAAATATATATTGAGAAGTGGGGAGCAACCATTTGATCCAATTATAAAATAAGGGCAGAAAATGAGCATGGGAGTATCCCCAAGCTGAGGCTCATTGGATAACAGTTCAATAGGCACCTTACAGTTCTGATGGTGGGACCCTGAGATATATTAAATTATGAACCATAAAAAAAAGTAGATGGTACTTACCCTGATCTGAAACTGCCAGTACAGTAAAACAGACTGGATAATCTGTATATTATTAGTTTTTTCATCGTGGCTTTCTTCAGCTCTAATGCACAATGCACAGAACTTCTAGTGGTGTTCATGTGTTGTAAACTGCCAAACACTGACAGTACTCTGGATAGGTTGAAAGTATTTCCAGTGGGGCTGTCAGCCACATATCATAGATACGTATCAAGAATATCAATGAACACCTCAGTCTTCTTCTTTTGGCTTTTCCCCTAGCTTTTCCCGGGTAGGGGTCACCACAGTGGATCACCTGTCTACTCAGGATTGGCAGTAGAGTTTTTTACAGTGTTGAGTTGCCAGCCCAGCACCCAACCTTCCATGGAAGGCACACACACACACACACACACACACACACACACACACACACACACACACACACACACACACACACACACACACACACACACTCATGCCTAGGGCTAATTTACAGTGTCCAAATAACCTACAATATGTCTTTGGGATGTGGGAGGAAACCGGAGCACCTGGAGGAAACCCACTCGACCACAGGGAGGATATGCAGACTCCACACAGAAGGGACCCCCCCACCGAGGGTCAAAATGGAGAACCTCTTGCTGTGAGGCAACAACACTAACTGCTACACCACTGTGGCCACCCTATCAATGAACACCTCATTACCTTTCTAGAAAAAGAACATATTACCAAAACAGCATTGAAAAATGGAGTAGTAATAAAGGGTAGTAGCATCCAAAAGAAACCTACAGTCTGATGGGCAGGATATAGACAATGTGCATAGTTGAACAATAGCACTGTTCATTAATACTTCATTTTGTAATCCTCAAGGGCACTAAACAGCAAGTTAGTCTCTTAAATCCTCAGGAACTGGTCAATTGTCTAAATCGGTTGTATCTGTTGATGCTGAAGGAGAAGAAGTGAAAAATTCAGAGAGTCTAAACAAAGACCATCTTTAATGTTTTGAGATGTCTCTGTCGAGGTGGAAAAGTTAACTGAGCAATTAAATAAACAATCTAATAATAATGAAACAAGGTCAGCTTAGCAAATAGCACTAACTGCTACACCATAGCTTTGAAAAATAGTGTTCTCAGAAGTAAATCATGGGGAACTCTAGTTGGTATATGTGAATGTAGAGGACAACATCCTATAAGAGGGAGTTACACAGACAAACAACTGGTGCCAAAGTCATGGGCTAAAACGCAAAGCAAAAAAATGCATTATCATCCCTTTGGCAAGGGCAACATCCCTGCAGATTACCACATTAATAACAGCACCCTAAGCACACAATCAGTAATGACAGATATGGGCACACAAGTTGACAGCAACCTTTCCTTTGACCACCATGTCTCCACAGTGGTAAGAAATGTTTTCTACATTGCCCACCTCATAAGTAAGGACATTGCTTCCAAAACAAAAGAGGTTATAACCTCCCCCTTTACTCCTCACTGATCAGACCAATAATAGAATGTAATGCTACCTTTGGCATGTGCAGCAACTGGAAAGACATCAAAGGTTTCTTACAAACAAAATTCAGGGTATTCAGCATACGTTATACAATGACAAACTGAAATCAAAGTCTCTATATACTATTTTGTCTTACAGACTACTCAGAGGTGATCTCTGCCTTGCATATAAAGCATTCTCAGATCCTGATTTAATGGAAATGCTACACATTCGTAAATCAAATGATATAAGATGCACTCACTCTAGGGAACTCAATCTAGTTAGTATGTGACATCAACAGAACTTGCTGGAGAGACAGATATGTCTCACAGAAGTTACTTCTCCTCTGGAACAAGCTTCCAGTTCAGGTGAAGCAGAGACCCTTGCTGACCCTATTTAAGTCTAATTTGGATGATAGGATGGGAAACCGCAAATTGATCCCGGGAGTTTCTCCTGTGTCCCTCTTGGACAGGGGCAGTAGTTGCTGACTGTTCCACTTAATACCTTGATATTCTTGGGAAAAGAAGTTGTACTTGGCTAGGCTTGTAAGGGCCCTAGGGCCATTAGCCTAGTAACTTCCTATGATCCTATGGGAAGAATATTGTTTATTCTGGCACACATTATTTGCATATCCCAGAGCTCATTGAATCATGATCATGGCTCTCATGAGAGACTAATTACAAAAAGTTGTTGTAAAAGCAGGTACTAAAAATTCAGTAGAACATTCAGAATCAACTTTTTGGTAATAGTTACAAAGGCTTTGTGTTGTGGGATTAGCCCTGTCTGTGCTTCATATTACAAGTAATGGATCATAGATCATTCATTGTTCCACGACAGACTCTAAAAAATTTTCATTAAATTGCAGAAGATCGTATTGTATGTATAGTCTTGAATTTATACGGCACTGACTTTCTGCCAGTCAGGAAGTCAGGAAAACTGACCCAGCATCACTGTTTTATTTGCAAGTGGTACATTTGTGAATAAGTATAATCTACCACACACTTCCAAGTATTGGGCACAGCAACAGTGGTGAAAAATAAGCTTACTATGTTTGCAAGAGATCTGATAAACCACTGTATACACATCATTAAAATTAGAACAAAGATGGTTTGAAGGCTGCCATTTTATGGTAATTTTTGTAGCAATTTATTTTCCTTTCTTGTACAAAATTCTGCTGAATTAATTTATTAAAATGAGTGCAGTGTTAAAGATGAGAGTGTCTAAATTGTAAACATTATTTTATTTCCTTTATAGGGTTATTCATATTAAGTATTATATTATTTATAACATTTTTATGATAATTCTATTTACTATATTGGAACTATTTTAATAACTTGTTTAGATTACATGCTTAATATGTCAAACTAGTGGATTAATGAGTTGGAAATGAATGTATCTATAAAAGTGATGACCTTTTGTGACATTTTACTATATTTATGGGTGAGTTTATATAAGAAAATTTGTTCTGAAGAAGTTTGTTTTACTGTTATCAGATGAAAGCACTAAACAAACTTTCTTTGTATTTAATAAATTCTTTTTAATTTTCTGGCTCCTGTTTCCATCACATTTTAGACCACACATATTTTTTGGTTACTTGTTTCATTACGTACTGGTGTGTCCATTACTTAATTACTTATAGATAGGAATACTAGTGTATGAAGAAATTGGCCTTCACTCTTCTGAACTCAGATCATCAATCCTTTATTGGAATGTCATTACTCCTTGAGTAGACAGGTACTGGTTGCTTTCTGAAGGTTCCAGGTTGTCTTACTGTTTAGTTTATCTTTGGGTTGTCTCCTAGTCGAGTTACATTGTTGGCTCCTAATTCATATTTTTGTGGCAGGAGAGTTTGTTTTCTGGTAGACAACACCAGTAGGGTCTCACAAAGTACTGGAAGGGCCTCTGTAGTTTAGGTTTGGTTCCATTCATTAAGTTTAGGCTAAGAATTAATTTCAGCTTCATCTTGTCATCTGCATAGGAGTTGTATGTCTTGCCTACTATTAGGAAAGCAGTGGATTTTCTGCCTTTTACCTGTCCAAATTACTATGATTGTATGGTTACAATAACATTTTTGATATAAATATTTTTTATGTAACACAGAAATAAACCAGAAAAAGCAGCAAGTAACTGATTAAAGTAAAACTAGTAAAAACAAATGAGCATAAAAGTCAGCTGTAGCAGAAAACACTTTAACAAAAAACACAGGAAGAATACAAAGAGATGAGTGCTTTTGCAAAACAGTTGCTTCTTCAGATCTAACAAATAATTAAAACACATTTTTTATGTAAAATAGTTTTGAAATACAGCATTTTGCCACAGTGCAGTGTGATTTTGCTTTGCATTGCAACCACAATAAATATTGTACTTGATATTTCAAGGTGAAGTCATCTTTTGAATTCCAATGAGTTGCACACAAGTAGGAGGGAGACTGCAATGTACTTGGCAATATGGTTAGGTATTGTTGCATATTTGATGGTAGATTTTTATACGGAATATTTTTGATACAAAACATTTTATGATTTGATATACAATATTCTGTCATAGTGCAGTATAATTTTACTTTTTTTGGTGTAAGATAACTAAGCTGCAATGAAACTGGGTAGAGTTTTCTTAAGTACCATGCTGCCTTGGAACAATAATTAAAGAAGAAATTAAAGTTTTTGATGTGGTAAGCAAACAAATCATTTCTTTTTAGTTTGTTTTCTACCATCAGGTCAATTTTTGACACAAGGAAAGTATTTTTTTTTGGACAGAACTTTTTTTGTTGTAGACCATTTTCTGTCAATGTAGTACAATTTTGTTTTCTGTCCTGTAAGGGAAAGGTTTTGTTTGAGCAACAATTATATCATTTGCAAATTTATGTATGAGAGGGTATAATATAATAAAAGTAAAACATAACTGCTGTGTTTGCATCTGTAATAATTATATTGTTTCTAAATTTATACATGAAAGTCTGTAATATAATAAAATTAAAACTTAGCTTACTAACTCTAACGACATTGTCCACAAATATGCATACTCTTTGCTACTCTGTGACATTAATTTTTATTCAGATGTTCCTGATGCATTCTTTTGGAGGTTGACTGATATGTTTCAGTGTTTATTAATGATCTAAAAGCCCACTCCTCCAACTGAAAGAGTTAACATGATAGCTTCCCCCAGTGATCAAGATCTTTATCACTCAACATGCCACTGCTGATAAAACTATTCATGAGAGAAATCCTAAACAGATTCCTCAAACATGCAGTCATTAGTTCATTAAGAAGAAATAAGTGCCTGAGACCAAAACTCCTAGCTAACACATTTAAAACTATTATTTGTAAAAAAAGAAGGTTGTGTGATAAGCTTCCTATGGAGGAAAAGAAAAGTATCCCGCAATACTTATCTTGGCAAGTATAGCTTCATCATCCCCATAAATCACATCTAGGAAAGTTAGTTTACTCTTGCATCCAAAGTAAAAGAACCCACATGGAGGTAAACACTTTATTTTCATTTTCCTTTACCTGTGGTTCCTTTCATAAATGATGGCATATGAGTCTGTCTGTAACCAACAGACAGGGATCAGTTTGATATTTAAGTCATGCCACTATTTTTTTGTACATTCGGCCAATCAGATTATTTCTGAAAGGCGAATTTGTAAAATGAAATATTGACACTCTGGGCATTAGAAATATAACCTTGTGAGACCAGTACTTTGAAATACAGACCTCCAATGGACCACTAATTGAACCTGTAGAGTGTAGAATGTATATGCATTACCTTAAAAATCAACTGGCATCTTTAAACTCTTTACAAGGGAGGCTCCTTCCCTGCACACCCAAGTGGACGCTACACCCCACATATCCCTACTTAAATATTCTAACTCTGAGGTAATCGTTGCTTTAATGAACAAGCAAAATGACTACTAAAGCAAGCAAAATTACTCACCCTATATTGGATGCGTGACTTTTGCCAGTACCATGTTTTGCCACTTGCACAGGCAAGATTTCAGGTAAGTGGTCTCTAACAGAAGTATTCTGACAAACTGGAATGTGTTGTAATGTAGATATATCAAATTGACAGCATACTCACTTCTTCAGAGAATAACAGAAATGGGTTGACTCATTTGTCAAATGTATGACAGAAATCATCCCCCCCCCCCCACACACACACACACACAATAAAAGTAGATCCTATGTTTGCTTTGTGCAAGTATAATTTAAGTGAAATGTGGGCATTTTTATATTTGTACGTGTAAAGCACACTGATGAGAATATTCAGTCCCACTGAAAATGTGAAAAGTGAAATATAACTTTTCATTTTATATCTCACTGAGCAAATCCACTCGCATATGTTTCACTGTTTGCAGTAGTCTGATCTAGTCTGCCCTCCTAGACATTTGTCAAATGGTCTCATAAATGTAACCATGTCAGTTCTTAGTCTAAAGCCAGAGACAATATTTCCTCTATGAGAGCAGGTATTTAATTCAGCTGGACACTGAATCATTACTACAGAGAATAAAGCTTCTGTTTATATGACTGGGATCAAATATGAGGAAAGGTATCTACTGACTGGTGATGAAAAAGACTACAGGACTGGCAGAGAACCACATCTTTCAGAGAGATGTTGGACAGTACAATGTAATCCAAGTTAGACTTTAATGATGGCTGGTGTTGTAGGTGGGAGCTGGCCCCAATCATGACTAGAAATGCAGACTAATGCAGAATAAGTTCTCTGTTGTAAGTAGTGCTCATTTTATATTGCATTCCCACAGATTAGGCATTTGGTTATGGATTATACCCACCAAGCAGACCTTACAGAATGTAAGACATAGTCATACTTAGGCTACTGGTGACATGGTCATATACACCTTCTCTATGTCAATGAGCTTATTTCATATTAACAGTGCTACATCCTACTAAGAAAACATCTGCCATCAAAGCCAGGTCACCTGCACCATAAATAGACTAATGCTGCATATATCAGTAGGCTTGCATTATCTTAGCAGTCAGTAACCGGGTAGAATAGTGACTTGGTGCTTACATTTCACCTCTCATTGTTTTAGGTTGCAAGGGTCACTCCTAAACCTTGGTTATCTTTTTTATAGCATCTGTAAGTTCTTGTATTTATGTGGGACTTGGCAAGGTAGTTTGCTTTCCTTCCAACTGGATAAGCTGGCAGTGCTCCACTGTGCTTACATTTACTGCATTTACTTTTGCCCTTGTGCTCTGCATCATGGTTAGGATTTACTAAGCTTATACTTTTTTCCAATAGCCAAATATGTCATACCTTGTGGTGCAATTAGCAGACACATTTTTTTATTTATTTATTGGTTAATTCACCTTTTCCCCTTTTTTCCTCTCAACCATGACCAAAAGGCAAAGCAAAATATCTGACAGAAACCGTGTAAGTGAGCGAAAGATTGTTTGCAAAGGACTGTGTGTAATACACAGAAACACACAATGTGAGTGGATGTAATCTTACAAACACGAACATAAGTATGTTTTTAAATATGACTTTTGTATTCTGCATAAGATTTTTGGAAGAAAGTTTAAGCTTTTTAGAAAAAGTTCATTACAGATTTTATTGAATTGTATTGATTGATTAATTATTGTTTAATTGAATCAACATGATATCACTTCCTGTATAGAGTGTTAAAAGACATGAGAAAGAGAGGGCTCATGTCTTTTCTGAAGAAGTTCACGCTCTAATAAAGTGGATGAAAGCGCTAAGAATATTTTGCCTTCATTGTGGTCATCTATCTATTTGCTTTTTCGTTCATAAGTTTTTGCAGTTTGTCGGTTCAGTCCGTCTTTTTAGTTTTATATCTGACAGAAACCAATTACTGACATAATAAAACATGAGTGGCATAAACACCTGATCTTCCATCTGTCATACCTTGTAGCACAATTACAGACAGATTTATTTACTTATGTATGTATTTACTGATTGATTGACATTTGATTACTGGGAAAATCCAATTGGGTAGGATCTCATTTTTAGCACAGGCCCAGGGAAAAAAGCTCCAAAGTATTACAAAAACATTTTAAGAACAATACTTTGATAGTCTTTAAAATAATGCAAATAAAGCACTTACAGTGTAAATCATTATACCAAGTTAGACATGATATGAAAACATTGGTTAAGAATAGTTACAGGTTATGACAATGATTTAATTGTTCGATACACTATAACCAGTTTATAGAGATATTAAAGGTAAGTTACAATAATACAAACAGGAATTTCAATACAAAGTGAGAGAAAAACAGACTTATGGTATATTTAGAGAGAAAGCCAGAGGAGAGAAATTGATAGAAGTAAGGAAGTGAGTGAAGAAGGGAGAAGAAGGAGATGTAAGGTATGAATAAGTATTTGCTTGCATTTTGGAACATAGTTTATCCTGGTGTCCATGATCAGTTCTGGTGCTCCCAGTGATTAATAAAGGTCTTACTCATTAACAAATTAATAATGTATGATCATTAGCCTCATAATATAATGCAAGATTATGGTGATCCATTGAAAAAAACATCTAACATTGAGCCTGGGACATGTCAGAGGAATATACCTGCATGTGTGTTAGTAGGTTTGTACTATATTATCTATGTTCAGTTTGTGTAGCCAAATGTGTGACATTATACAGGACAACTAGCAGTACAGCAAGATGTGTTAAAATAGTAGTGGGCGGTAAATATTTGTTATTGCTAGATTAGTACAGTGAAACTGCTAGCATTGACAAATACTTGTTTTATTGTTTATATCATAAACTGAAACAACGTTCTCATAAGTAGTTCATTTTTAGTGTAATAAAACAAACTTTGCTTACCTAAACAAGCAACACACCAGGCCCCAGCAGTTGCTAATTTGCCCTCTGCTCTGTTACAAAGCAATTACCGAGAAGTAGATAATTAATCATTGTTTTCTTATTTCTGCATGTTTCTCATGGTGATTGTTTGCCAGTGTTAAGTGCATTTCTATTGTCAAAATTTACACTACTGAAAAAGCCATTTGTTTAAGCCTGGAGGAACAGTTATGTAAGTTTTTAGCAAATGCTACATTAAAACTCTTCTCAGTACAGATGAGTTTACAAAGGTAATTGAAAAAGAGAAGTCTATACAAAAATCTATCCAGTTCATTGAAGTGTTTACCTAAACAGTTTCCACTGTGAAGTCTTTCAGTGAGACACTCTGAAGTTGTATATGAGACAACAGCATTACAATAAAATACAACAGTGAATGTATTAAAATAAATTCCATACATTGAAGCAGACAATATTTTCTTATTATATACATCTCTGTGTCTCAAGAGTTTTTTTAAGAATTGTATATATATATATATATATATATATATATATATATATATATTGAAGGTGAATGAACTGATCAAAATATTTGCCTGAAAGATGGCCTCTTCTGGGGACCACATGTTAATTCTTCTCTGTGGTTGTTCCAATTATTCCAGTGCAGATTAGAAACCAGATCCCTTCTGTGTGGATTGCCTTCATTTATGCAGACCTGTAAATCAATTTTTTTTCAGGGTTCTAAGTGAAAAGTGACACATAAAAATGTTTGGTTTTTAAGTATAAGATAGTACCCATCACCTCTGCAGTCTTTTATTTTGTCTACTAAGTCTCTTAATATGAAGTATTTTAATTAGGCTGGTCGTGAAGTGAAGAAGGAATTTATTTTTTTTTCTCCTCTGAAACGTACTTACGAAACCAATAGGCTTTTGAAATAAATCAAAGGTACCACGTGATCAGAAAAACAAGGATTTAGTCTTTTCAGAACCCAGTTTTGCATATAATGATCAATTCTGCCCTTTGAGTGTGCCGATCAAAGATGAAAGTTATATGGAGAAGAGCAAGAGCAGAGCATTTTTTATGTATACATTACTTGCTATCATGAGCTTATGGGGACTTTGGGACTCATTATTATGTAAGGTAGTTCTTCTATGCTTCATTGCACAGTTTTCATTCTTTATATAGCTATAAAGGTTTTTTGATGACAGTCTGTGTGTGTGTGTGTGTGTGTGTGTGTGTGTGTGTGTGTGTGTGTGTGTGTGTGTGTGTGTGTGTGTGTGTGTGTGGGTGTGTGTGTTTATGCATGTGTACACACTCAAATGCATAAAAAGCTAGGAGCCTGGCATGCAGAACTGTCTGAATTATACACATGCAATAGCTGTCATTGGAAGTATTACTAATAAAGCTGAATATTTTCATTTAAAATTCTGATTGAAGACCAAAAAAAATCTCATCAGTGTCATAGAAGTATCCATTTGAAAGGAAACAAAACACTTAGAATGTCAAAATCAATGTTTGCACAGGAGACACCCACTTACTTATAAGCAATTCTGATTGCTGAGAATTACAATTTGAAGCATTTGGGCTTGCTTTCAAGGTGGATGCAGTCTGCCTATGTGACCTTCATTAAAGTTAATGCTGTGCCAAACACATCGCTTCAGTCACTATCATCATATCGCACTAGCTCTTGTTAATGATTTGGTATAAACAATGCAAAGCATTCTGTTTCGATATACAGTCTGAGCAAGTAAAAAGTCTAAATCACCAAGTAGAATACCAGTAACCAAAAAGAACTCCATGGTATCCACGTCAAGAGTTGTTTACATCCATTTATTATCAATCAGTTAAAAGTTGAGTGCTTTCGTCCAACTCCAGGACTTCTTCAGAACTAAATAACATTTATGTCTTATGAAATTGTGTGCCCTTCCCTAACATTTTCTTAATATCCCTGTCAACTTTATATATAAAAGTGAGTGTTCCCCCTACATGTTGAACAACCAAATGCGGCAGGTACAATTACTATCAATATATCATTAGTAATGTAATACAGGTGGTCTGGTATACTTAGCTCTCTGTGAATTTTGTCTTTCAATTTATGTGGGGATAAATGAGAGGAAACTGTCCAAGAGAATTTATAAACACCTGCATGATATAAGAAAATGTAACCACAATAATGCACTATTTAAACACACTTGTATATGTGAAGGACACAAAAAGTTTGTTTTTGGTATCTTAGAAGTAGTTCCACTAGAAGCCAAAGGAGGAACTTGGTAGAACAGGATAGAATACAAGAAACTCCCCTGGCAGCTTAGATTGGATGCAATGCACAAGCAAGGTTTAAATAAATATATCTCAATCAACTCTGTATTAAAAATGAGGGCGGCAAAATTGTAACAATATTTTTATAGTGTGTTAATTATTATAAAGAATTATGGTACATGAGTATTACTGTCTTTTAGTTATGGAAGGTTGCTTAATGGGAGGATGCCAAGGGTTAAAAACAGTTTTAATATTGTGGACAATGTGATTGGATAATTGATGGCCTTTAAATATTATATAACCTGCTTGATTCTAAATGTTATTTAGTTTTGAAGAAGTCCTGGACTTGGACAAAAGCTCTTAACTTTGAACTGATTGATAATAAATGGATGCAAACGACTCTTGATTTGGTTACCATGGAGCTCTTTTTGGCTACAAGTAAAAAGTCTGATATGATGCAAGCCAAGTGTTGTGCATAGGTCCAGGGATTCCTAGTATTAGTATTAGTCACAGATGCTGCTGATACTATGCATCATAATAATAGAAATTAATGCTGATTTTAATGACAGATAAGCACCACATGGCCCACCTAGTTTGCCTGTAAGTTACCACTTCTGTTGAAGTGACATCTTATTTCTCATTAGCCCACATATGCAATCCTGCACATCCATTCCTACACTCAGTCACTCTTTTTAACCCTACTAAAACTTTAGGAACACTGTTCTAGTAATATTATACACTTTCTGTCAAATGATTCTTCCTTATATCTGCCCTGAACATCTCAAAATGTGTCTTTAAACTGAGTTGACTTCTTCTTTTCTAATGAAAGGTGGCACCCAGCTGGTGTCTGAGGATTTCCCTGAGGTGCTTAAACTTTTCTGTCTTTTACCTCCTTCCCTAAAGACTATGTGTGTTGAGGATTAAGAGAGCGTGAGCCATGCCACTAGTGAGAATTACAGAAATGCTCTTTGTATTAGTGGTCTGTGGCTCAGCATGCATTCACGTGGTGGTTTGCCATGCTCATTACCTAATCACTGGCATCCACAAGAGGTCACTTTTGATTTCACATCTCCATTAAGGGCAAATTGCCTTGGAGGCTTAATGCATACCGAAGAAGACTGGCACTGAGCAATGGTTGCACTGTGGCACATTGTTCAGTGCATTTGATGCCTGGTACAGCCACTACCCAACACTTCTTTTATGACTAAATACATTTTAGGAACATTTCTGAAACATATTTTGGAGACTTTGTTTACAGCATATGCATGTGATATGGTCACACCTGAATAATACTACTACAGTGTAAACTGAACCTTATGCTTCTTGTAATACAACATCCTATAAGAATAAACCATTCAGATTGGTTTACTAAATGTAGATTTGGCCCCATCACTCATTGCTACTGATGTGCTAATCACAGCCCATGAATAAAGGCAGCTGAGTCTTAAATCCAATAATACTTAACCTCTGGTCAGGATAGCATGCCAGCTCAGCTGTCTTAATGTTGGACAACTTGTCATGAAGGTTTACTACCTGCCATGACACCAAGACATTGTTATATCACCTTCAATGACTGTGGATGGAAGAGAACTGGGCAATATATCATCTGCCAGTATGATATAACATGCAGCTTTGCAAATATAAGTAACTGGAGGGATTTGGCAAAACTCCTGAACCTGTTTTCCATGTTGTGAGTAAAGATTCATCTTTTGGTGGGCAGAATTTGCTGACCACCATAGAAAATATTATTATTCTTTTAAAGATGGTGATTAATGAATAATGACCGAGGGAGTTGGATGGATGAAAATACTGGACTGCAACAATCTTTTATTTTAATTTTTGTTAAACTGCTACCACAGCACCAGACATTTTATTACATTATATACAGATATCAGTCTGAACTGGTGATGGTTTGACAGGAAATTATTTTTTAATCATAAAAAATTATTGATAAAATGATTCACAAAAATGCATATGCCATCCACGAATTATTAAAAGCGAATGAATTGATTACACATATCAAAAAACAACAAGCAACAATTAAGAAAGTCATTCCTGAATTCAATATATATAACTGTTTTCCCCGTTTTTGCTGTTGTTTAGATTATATTAGCAAAAATGCTATATAATAAAAAAAAAATTGCCAATGATTTTTGCTTGTACATGAAGAGACTGAGCATTGATCACAATATAAAATAAACTAATAAGACAATGTTATTTCACACTGGGGTGATAGTGACATGTTGGAAAACTAAAAACACTTTGCTACAAAAATAATTGTTATAAAAGAGACAATTATATTGGATATGAAAAGGTCCTTTATACTTTCATGGAGCTACATCTGTTAGAAAATTATCAGCCATAAGTGAAACAGGTTGCTAGAAAGCAAGCAGTCCATATGTTTTTCACTAGTACTGTTAAAGTGCTGTAGGGGCAGTAACTAGCCAGTTCTTGTGATTGCACCATATGAATATCAGGAAACTATACTAAGATACTAAATTGCCAAAAAAAATGGACCAGTAATGAATATGCTGTTTCTCCTTGATCACCTTTCATGACCGTTAGGACAGTGCACCTAAAATGATCTCATCAAGGCAACATTACACGGGTGGGGGTATAAAGCTGAATGCAAAATTCCATTTTTAATTAATTTCTTCTGCAGTATAAACGCTCATTAAAATATGTTAGGTATTGTATGAGTCACAGGGATGTAATCACTGGCATATTTTCCCCAAGGAATAAGTGATTCTAGTAAGAGATTTTTCCTAAGATGAATTTTCAAAGTCAGTCACACAGATCTAGACAAAGGTCTTTGTTTGGTTATATTGAAATCCTTTATGAAAATATAAATATGTCATTTTTTTAACAAATGGCTGTACTGATAGTCTTCAAAAAATGCTATTTTAAAAGCAGGACAAATTCTAATTATTTTAGATTTTATTTTAGGATGGCACAGTGGTACAGCAGTTAACATTGCCACCTCACAGCCAGAGGTTCTCTGGTTTGAGTCTTGGGTGGGGTGCGTTCTGTGTGGAGTCTGCATTTCTTCCCTGTATTTGCTTGGGTTTTCTCCAGGTGCTCTGGTTTCTTCCCAAAGACATGCATCTGGAATGTTTCTCCCTGGGCCTCTGCTGAAAATACGCTCTGTCCTAGTCAGACTTTCCCAGTCAACAAATGTTAAATAAATAAGTAATTATTCTTGTTTTAGTTATTGTTTAGGAATTCAGTGAAACCTAGATTTGCAGTGTTTGTGAACACTGAAAAGTCATTTGTAGGACTAGAAAAAGGTATGTTTATTTAGAAATTATATTTCTTTTCATGAGAAGGTTGAAGCATCATTCCACGGATATGACCCCACCATGTGCATAAAATCCTACAGATGTGCAGTTTAGTCACAGCAGTTTACAGTGTACCAGGACTTCATCCTGCCATTTTGTTTTGGCATATTTCAAACTAGACATTAAAAGGGAGTCAGACTTTACTGATATCCAAACAGAAGATGTGAAAACATTATCAATTAATATTCTTGTGGGTGTTTAGGAGAAACATATATATGTATTTATGTGTGTGGGAGGGTACCAGAGGAAAAAAATTCTTTGTTTAGAATTGTAAATGCCAGCAGTATGGAATCTGGCTAATAGAGTTGCATGAACTTATAAAAGTGCAACCTTTTAATTTTTGTTTTGAAACACAAAGTTTTTTTTCCAGCTTGGACAGCTCATTGCATTATGGTTTTGAACTCTCTATTGTGGAAATTTCATTTCAGTTAAGTGCTACCCTTACAAATTTTGCCAGAAGGAATCATGATAAACCATGTTTACCCAAGAATAACCAGGTTCTAGCTAATACAGGTGCACTTTTAACTAAAAAAGCATCAAATGTAGATTATAAAAAGTCATCCCATATTTGATGTAGAGAAAGTTTAGACATGAGAAGCATTTTACTGGAAGGGATAGACTTGCAACTCTTTGGCCAAGCTTCCCCATCCTATAGAGCTGGGTGGGTGTCTTACTTCATAAACAATGATATCTTGCAGTGTTCAACTGTACTTCACTATAGCATGCATAGGATCCTCATAAATAACTGCTATTTAATGATTCTTAATTACAATAATGACATATGTGTCAAAGAAAATGAAAAAAAAAATCCATATAAAAAGAAAACGCTCACAGGTTAGAAACAATCTCTAGGTTGCTCAAATCCTGACCTCAAACAAACAGAAAACAGGCATTTCTATGTCATAGTCAGGATTACTCTTACGATTTATGTTTCCAAAGTATATCCAAGCAATCCACTTATGCTGTACTTTTTACCTCAGAAGAAGTGTGAAACATGGCATGTCTATAGCTAGTGAAGGTCGGCCTTACTGACCTGTATGTATCAGTAAAGACTTAAAAAGTAAAAAGTGAAAAGTCATGGGAATTCAGAAGCTATGGAGCTGAAACACTCATATGTGCTTAAGGGGTCATTCTTATGTATCCAGTAGGTCTCCAATCATAGCTGTCAACTGCTTAGCACAATAAATCTGAGCAAAGCTTAAAGTATTGTTTGTGGAAAATGCCCAAAAATAGGACAGATTTTAAATGTTGCTCCTATAAATTTAGAAATATATTAGAATAACAGGATGTATGTCAGCATACATTTTCTTAAGGATATGATGTCTGAAACTCAAATGTATGTCATTATTTAGTCACTTAAATTAAGAGTGATTTGCCAGAAAAGTAAAACCACAAATTTTATGAGGAACAGACCAAAAATATGAGGCAAAAATCCAGACAATCTGCAAAAATCTAGACAGCTGAGAAGTACGCCTACACTACATGAGGTTTAAGGTATTACACATGAAGACTCTAAGTTAGTTGGGACTTTCTTGGAGTTTTGTACATATATATACATATATATGTATATATATATATATATATATATATATATATATATATATATATATATATATATATATGGATTCGCTTCTAAATCCTGAAAACTCAAAATTCTGAATCTCATAATACTGAAAACACACAGGACACCAACACTTAGTATATTCAAGATTTTGGGCTTTCAGGATTTAGAAGCGAACTTATATATATATATATATATATATATATATATATATATATATGTATTTTATATATATATATATATATATATATATATATATATATATATGTATATATATATATAGATAGATATATATATATATATATATATATATATATATATATATGTATATCTACACAGACAGTTTAGTCTAGTCAATAATGCAGGATGTTTTGGAGTGATTGTTGAAAACCAGTACAGACAATGGGGAAAACGTACTCACTCCTCAATGGATGTGGTTAGAAGTTAGGCTTATGCCCAAGTCATAGAGCTGTAAGTCAGGGATCTTACCACTGAGCCACTGTGTTTGCCATTTATCATTTAGTACTTTATGAACCCATATCATATAGCCGATCACTCTGTTTCTCTTTTTTGGTGAAAAAAAGTTTGTCCTCTCCTAACTTCTCCCCATATATCGTACCTCCATCCTCCATTCCTATTACCATCCACCCACTTTTCACTGTATTGTATTCACCCAGCATTGTGACCCTCTGTAAGGCCTCCAAAACTGTGCGCAGCGCAGCAGCTCTGCCCTAATCAGTGCCCAAAAACAGGACATTATCACCTTCTTAACTCTAAATTCCACCTTAGATACCACAGGATTTGTTTCACCTTCATTGGCCTCATTTCACATTCTACTTGATGGTTTAGGTTTCCTCTTATAATAGCCACAGATTCGTTTTTGATCTGTATTATTTTAGCTCAACTCATTCAGATTCATAGTCTCTGCTAGGCTTTGAGATTTTTAGTTTTGGGATATTTGCGTTCATGCAAGAAAAGTAATCACTGAATAACTTTCATTAAATAAAAACTGAAGTAAGTAGGTTTGCAACAGTGTCAAGCACTCATATAAGTATAAACGTATTTACACATATGAACAAAGAAACACATGTACTCCACAGTGGTCAGAAAGTCAATACAAGTAGAAAAAACCTTCAGGATCAAACACAGCAGAAGATCTTTAATTCAAACTTTAATTCTTTAATAAAGAATTAAAGTTCTTCTGCTATGTTTGGTCCTGAAGGTTTTTTCTACTTATATTTACATGTATACACACTCATTATATATTATGACATAGTTCCCCCAAGATGCAATAAACGTGACAATGTAGAGTGCCCTGAGTGGAGAAGGAATAGGCCTAATCAGGACACAAGCCACTCCCGCAGTCTTCCTGTAAAAAGTCTACCAAGAGGTAAGAGACAAAAAGAGAGCCAAATGAGGAAAAGCCATCTGAAGAGAACTCTGGACCTGTGGCAAATCAGAAGAGAGAGTATGGTAGAAAAGAAAGGGATATTACCAAGGAGATGAAAGAAAGTGGCTGTGCTGGAAATAGTGAAAGATGTTTTGGAAATCAACGTATTTATACAGTTGTCAGTATAGGTTCATAGATTAGTACTAGGCTAGTTGCCCTTGTGGGCCATTTTAAGCCTAGCCAATTGCCCGATGTCAGAATCAAACCCTGCACCTTGTGTCTACAAGGTAAACACATTAACCATTCTGCAATCCTCCCACCCATTGTATTGTGCTGTAGTGGACCGCCTGGGGGTGAGAGTTAGTAAAAGAAGAAGAAAAGTTTGCAAGTTTGAGCAGAAGCACTGACCCTGTTGTACTGCAGTTATGAGAGAATATTGGTTGGTGGAGTTTTACATATGAAGAAACTTCTAGAGATCACTGCTCTGTTGTTACTGTAAAACACCCGTTTTGTGGACTCAACTGACCAAACCTGTTTTTTTTTTTACAGAGAAGGTACTTCTTCTTTGAGTCCAAACAGTATATTTGCCGTATTCTGTACAAGAGGCTGTGTTGGGTTTTCACCTAAGTTACTTTACAAGACAATTGACTTCTGAGAGACAAGTTGTTAAACTCTGCTCTTCTTTAACAACTGTCTATACATATTCTTTAAAAATTCTGATTGTAAGTGCAAAAACCTGTGGTTAAGAGAATTTATCTCAAATGGTGGTGAATGCAACTAAAAGATGTTTCATAGAGGTAATTCCCCTAACAGAGACATGGTCACACACACACACACACACACACACACACACACACACACACACACACACACACACACACACACATGCATATGCACAGCTGTACACATATTTCTGTTTCTTGTTCAAACTCTCAGCTTTCACAAAAGTAGTATTGTGTACACACAGACTTACATTCCTGATGATTTACAAAACTGATTCATAAAATGCTCAGAGAGGCAAATATGGGTAGGTGCACAGGACAGCATATTCTCTGGTTTTAAGACTCAGATTCTTCTGTGTGGAGTGTTGACTTTTTTGGCCAGGAGATAAAGTTTCACATCATATGCAAAAACTGTCCTCTAGGCTTGCTTCTGTAATGCTAAATTAATGCTTTGTAAAATGTTGGCATACACATGAAATTGCCTAACAATATTTACTGACAGTATATAATAGTGACAATAAACAAAATACTAATCTCGGAGTGTAAAAAAACACTTGAAATCGAAAAACACTCCAGCTGTAGCCAAGAACCAGACTCACCAGGTAAAGCACCCAAGTTTTAATCCACTGGTTAAAATTCAAAATCCAACATAATGCAGATAAAATAGAGCATGAAGAATATAATATATAATACAGAACACAATCCACAGTCAAGCATTTTCATCTATAGGTAAAATGCAAGCATGTGTCTTAATAAAGAGCCCTCCCCTCAATCAAAACTTCCAACTGATTAGTCAAACAAGTACCAACACTATAGTCAGAATAATCAGGATAAGGATATGAATTAAACGCCAACGCTATAATCAAAGGGAAAGTTAATTTTAGAAAAATATTCTCCCTCTTGGGCAAACCTGTTTTATAGCCGTGTGGCCCTGAACTTTAATTTGGGCTTAACTGAAATGTTGTTGTTAATGCCTGCTGTAACAGTGGCATTCAAATGTAATTGCCACCTCATTTCAGCCCTGTCTAGTTTATTCTTCCAATCACCACCCCGGGGATCCTTAGCCACCACTTCCAGTATACCAAATAGGGAAGTATGGTCAGGATTCAATTTAGTGCGTTGATATAATGCATTCTTGTCATCCTGTTTCTTAATACTATAAGTATGCTCACAGATCCTTCTTCTAAACCTCCTCACAGTTTTGCCTATATAGAAATAATGGCAATCCTGACAGACAGCAATATATACCACTCCTGTAGTGCCACAGGAACCCGTGACTAACCTTCCTTCATACCCATTGATGCCAACTTGTATGGTAGGGGTGGTTATAATAAACTTACAATAGTCACAAGCTCCACATAGCTCCACATTTAGTGGTGCCTGTGAGAGTCTTTACTCCCTGCTCACTGGGATGTTCTAACAAAAATTTTAAATTGTTGTTTGTCCTATAAAAAAAAGTAGGCCCATTACCAACAATCCCCAGAAGTTCATTGTTTCCTTTAAACAATACCCAATTTTTCTTAAGGATCTCCTTAATTTTGTAACTGGTTTCCCCATAGGTTAATACCATGGAATAATTAAAGTCATCCCTCTGTGGATGGGGATCTAAAACCTCTTTATTCTGAGTTACCCCAGAAATGGTTTATATCTTGAATCCCATTCACCAATCACTCGGTCACAAATGGGTAAAAAAAAGCCCAATGGGTAACCTTTCACTACAAATAAATTCACCAGGGTACCCATCTCAGCCTTCACCACTTCAAGGTCAGAACACATTATTGCAATATGAACCATCTGACCCTTTAATATGTTCCTTTTCACATACAAAGGAAGAATAATTTTAAAGTCCTGGTAGTCATTCAAAAAAGTGGGCTTCCGATAGACTAAAGATTTAAAACATTGTCTAACAGTATCTTTCCAAAGAAACACATCAAGGTAGCTTATATTGTCTTTGCCAAAATCACATATATTATTCACGTAGTCAATAAACTCCCCATGCTTTTCCGCTACCTTCCAGAGAATAAAAATATCATCCAAATATCTTAGGTAAATAGTCCAAGAGTGAACAAATGGACTATATATGATGTATTCCTTTTCCCAATGGTACATGACCAAATTGGCAAATAATGGGGCACAACTAGTGCCCATTGCCACTTCGCTGGTCTGACAAAAATATTCACCCTCAAAACTGAAAAAGTTATTCTCTATAATTATTTCCATTAACACCATAATAAAATTCACAATGGTGTTTCCCAAGGTGGTCTTTTCCACCAACACCTCATGGAAACCTCTAGCCCAGTCTCGTGGGTAATGGCTGTGAATTAATCTACCACATCTATAGTTGAAAAACAAGAACATTCACTATAATAGTCATTTTGAATCCGACTCAGAAAGTCCCAAGAATCCTGTAAGGTATGATCAATAGAAGTCAAGGAATTTCTCACCATCCGGTTTATAAAAACACCCAATGAATAGGTTATACTATTGTGACTCGTAATAATAAGATGGCAAGGGGGGGGGGTCATAAACATTTTTATTTGTTTTCGTAATTCCGGATAACACCGGGATGGTTGGGTTATCATTGTTCAAAAATCAGTATGTTTCTTCATTAATGACCCTCTGAAATAGGGAGTCCTCAAATACTAATTTAATGTTCCTGTAAGAAATGATTATTTCATTCCTAGAAACACATTCGTATTTCTCTTTGTTCTGTAACATACCAAAAATCTTGTTATTATAGTCCTCTATGTTCACTATAGCCATCCCTCCCCCCTTGTCTGGTTTCATAAACCTCAAGGTAGGATTACTTCTAAGTTCTTTTAATAAATCATTTTCCCTCTTGGTCAAATTGAACTGCATAGTTCTATAATTGTCCAACAGTCCATGCATCTTCTGTGTACATACCTTGTCAAAAGTACATATAAGGGGGTATAATGGAGGGTTATAACAACTTTTCTTCCTTAGCCCATCTCTTCTGCTTACTGTTAAATTGTCCTTAAACATATATTTCAGATTCATTTTCCTAGTATAGAGTTTTAACTCAGTTAAGGTGGAACTAATATCTTCCTTTCTAGAGGGCAAAAATGTTATTCCTTTCATCAGCAAAGAAAAATAATCTTTGTTTATAAAAATGTCTGCATAATTAAAATATTAAAACCTTGGTAGGAAAGAAGTAAACCCCCAAATGATTTTATAATCTCACCATCATATTCCCCTTGTTTATTACTATTTATACAGGAATCTAATGATAACTGCTCTTCCTCCACTGGTGTTGGTTCCTGTATGTGTTCCCTCTGCCCCCCAATGGAGGTCCTAAAAAAACTTTGTTGTTATTTCTGTAGTTATTTTTATTTTGTAACCTCTCCGACCTTCTTAAAGGGGGGTACTCCTGTTCGTAATCATTCTCCCTCACAATTTCCCTTTGGGATGGAAGCTATATTAAATTAGAATTTTCCATTCTTTGACCATGAGCATTGTTGTTTCCCACCTCAGTATACACCTTAGGCAGGGGATAAGCTATCTTATTTTGGTATTCATACTCATCCCTAACCAATTTCCTTTTCTTTCTTTCAATATTATTCTCAACATCCTGCTCCACGTTATCAAACGCAGTGTTGTATTTACAAGAAAAAAATATTAAAATGAACATAATTTAAAATTTCATTATTCCTTTTGTCAATGTCCATTAAAAGGTCTTTAATTTTATTATTGTTCACTTTAATAATGAATTCCATCAGTTTGATCCCGTATCGATCAAACATCTCCAATAATTCCTCACATTCCCACTGTCCACCATTTTTTAACCATTGAGAAATTTAAACACACGCAGAACTTTTGGAACTCTACACTTACCTACACATTCAGTTAAATATGTGTTATCGCATTGTAGGTTGCGTACCTTTGATACCTTTTATTCCAGTTCAGACAGTTTTTTGTCCATATTATCATCATTGTTTTCAGGACCGGCTTTAAAAAGTCCAAAATCATTCTTAAACCAGTCCTTGAATCTATCACAATGTAGTCCAGTGCCCTGCATACCTTGAATCTGTCCTAAAAAGAGCAGGTATCAACTAAATCAGTAGAACCCAAAGTTGGTGTCCCTCTCATTACCTTGTTGGTAATAAGAGATGACGTGTCACCAGACTCCTTTCTCTGATGTCTACCTGTTGTCTCCGAAACATGTGTTGTTGGGTTCTGTAGTTTTTGAACTGCTTCCTGCAGTTGAGATACCTTGTTAGTTAATGTTAAAATCAACTGCATGATATTTGTCTCTGCCCCACTTCCTTGCTGACCGCAAGGAAAGGGAACGGAATCGAACTCCTC
Source organism: Protopterus annectens (assembly GCF_019279795.1). Lineage (NCBI taxonomy): Eukaryota > Metazoa > Chordata > Ceratodontiformes > Protopteridae > Protopterus > Protopterus annectens. The sequence goes on along the minus strand of NC_056733.1, from coordinate 1,487,183,203 downwards.
CTCAAACACAGATGGCAACCCAATGTCCTCCATCTCTGTTGATGTTTGAATCTTATAGAAACGATCTCCGAGTGTAGAATCTGAGGATGGCAACAGCAGCACCAGTAAAATACCACCAATAAACCAAATACTAGTGTCAGAGTGTAAAGAAACACTTGAAATCCAAAACACTCCAGCTGTAGCCAAGAGCCAGACTCACCAGGTAAAACACCCAAGTTTTAATCCACTTGTTAAAATTCAAAATCCAACGTAATTTAGGTAAAATAGAGCATGAAGAATAAAATATATAATCCAGAACACAATCCACAGTCAAGCGCTTTTGTCAATAATAAGACTTCATCAGAAATGTGGGTAAAATGCAAGCATGTGTCTTAATAAAGAGCCCTCCCCCCAATCAAAACTTCCAATTGATTAGTCAAACAAGTGCCCACACTATAGTCAGAATAATCAGAATAAGGGTATAAATTAATGGCCAATGCTATAATCAAAGTGAAAGTTAATTTTACAAAAATATTCTCTCTCTTGGGTAAATCGGTTTTATAGCTGTGTGGCCCTGAACTTTAATTCGGGCTTAATTGAAATGACCATACTTTCCTATTTGGTATACCGGAAGTGGTGGCTAAGCATCCGGGGGGGTGGTGATTGGAAGAATAAACTAGACAGGGCTGAAATGAGGTGGCAATTACGTTTGAATGCCACTGTTACTCCAGGCATTTATGACATTTCATTTGCGTTATTGCATTGTAGGTTGCGTACCTTTGATAGCTTTTGTTCCAGTTCAGACAGGTTTTTGTCCATATTAACTACGTTGTTTTCAGGACTGGTGTTAAAAAGTCCAAAATCATTCTGAAACCAGTCCTTGAATCTATCACAACAACAATTTAAAATTTTTGGAGCATAAACCTAAAGGCACACCACTGGCTCAGAGAACAAACAAAACTCTTTATTGGAAGTAGAACAGTAAGCACTTTTGCATTGCACAGAACGTTTCTTCAGACTTAATAAAATTAAAAACAAACTGCTATTAAAATAGCTTATCATGCATTACCTGACTAGTAATTACTTACAATTAGGAAACTTAAAGTGATATACAAGGCTGTGTATATTTCCAGGTATATGCATATGAGTATAGGCATAAAATGTATAAAAATATATCAAAGAACCATATAAGCAATACTCTAAAATATACATATAAAACACGTAAAATATATAAATAATTTACTAATAAAAACCTATCTATAACAGCATATAAATAATGAATAATACATGAATAATACATGTGTGAGTGAAGGCAATCATAATTGAGCTATCTACCTAACACTATATTAAAAGACACCAAACCATCATCACAGGAAAAAATATATATGTAAAGCTACTAAGGACGCTACTAGCAAAATCTCTCATAGGGAAGTGTAGCAAATCTATGAATAATGACATATATAGTGTACAGAGTAGCAAAAAACACAAAGCACAGACATAGCACAAAAATGAGGTATATAGTCCCCTACTGAAAAATATGACTAGGACTGTGAAACTAAGTAAGAGTACTAGTGATTGACCGGTCTATCTTTCAGAAAAGGTTTCAGGCTTACCTTTTCATTTAGGCCATGTCCCTTATCTGCCTGATATCTCAGGATCCTTTTATTTTCTTCCTTTTCAGTATAATTCTTTATATTCCCTAGTCTAGTACTGGTTCTAATAAGCTCTATGGCCAAAAAAATAAATTTATGACTTAAACCAGTGCTGATAGTATGCCTCACTAAGGCATTATGTTCATCTTCTCATCTTATGGCGTACAAGTGTTCTCTTACTCTCTCCCTTAATGTTCTATTAGTCTTCCCTATATAGAAAGATTCACATTTCGAGCATTGGGCTAAATAAACCAAATTCCTAGATTTGCAATGAGTGTAATGCTTAAAAGTAAACAACTTCAGGATGTTTAAAGGTGTTATTATTCTTCATAAACTTGCAGTGATTGCAACTTCGGCAGGCTAAAGTGCCTTGCCTGTCTGACTGTACTATGCCTTTTAGTATTCTCCTCATAGCAAAGCATTCTCTTAAGTGATTTGGTATTCCTGTAGGAATATCTGGGTCGTTCCCCTACTATTTGTAAAACTGTTTCATCCATAGTCAGAATATTCCAGTGCTTGCTGATCACCTCATTAATCTTATTATTATTATTATTATTGTAGGGAATAGTAAGCCCCTGTGTCTGATCACTGGTATCTCTTCTATGTGGATGATGTCTGCCTTGTTTGAAGAAGGGTTTACCCTTATCTTGTCTGACAGTAGATATAGTTTCCAGCATTCCTGCACTCTCTCTATCTTTATATCCTCCTTCCTTAAACTCGTGCTTGAGTTTATTTATAGTCCTATCAAAAGTTACGTCATGGCTGGTTAACCTAGATACTCTTAGTCCTTGCCCTTTTACTATATTTTGATAAACATGAGGGGGATGCATACTACTCCTATACAATAAAGTATTCTTTCTACAACTCTTTCTGTATAATTGTGTCTGAATATCATCTGTACTCATAATGATAGAGACATCCAAAAAATAAATCTCTTCCTTGGAGAACTTAGCTATAAACTTAAGAAAACTAGTGGTGCCATTTATATATTCAAGAAAAACTATCATACTCTCTAAACTGCCCTTCCATATTAAAAAGACATTGTCCACAAAACATTTATAATATCTAATATTCTCATTGAACACCATGTTATTCATTACATAGGTGTGTTCCCAATAGGCCATTACAATATTTGCATACTAGTTGGCACACGGTGTCCCCATTGCCACTCCATTAACTTCTAAATAGTATTTGTTCCTGCAGGTAAAAACATTACGGCTGAGTATAATGTCTAATAGTGTGACAATCCTAATGACTTCATCCCTAGGAGTATTTTTAGTGATTAAAAACAGCCTCACATACTCTAGGCCTATATTATTAGGAATACTAGTAAATAAGGAGGTAACATCCAATGTAACTAAGTAGCAATCAAAGACATTAACATCATTATGTGTGTAATCCAACAAGGTCTCCAAAAAGTGTTGTGTATCTTTAATAATAGTGATAGTATTGTCTACTATAGGTCTCAGACATTTCTCTACATACACTGACAATGTTTCTGTTAATCAGCCTCTACTGCATAATATAGGTCTTAAAGGTGGGTGTATCATGTCCTTGTGTACTTTGGGCAAACCCCTAAATGTAGGTACTAGTGGTGTCTCTATTAGGAAATAATTGTACAGTTCATTGTTAATAATGTTTGACATAAGTAGATCATACAATTCTCCATGCACATCTCTAATTAGTTTATTCAATTGATTAATATTCAGTTCCTTACAAGTATTAATAGTACTAAGCATTTCATTTATAGTTTCTTCATAATATGCCTTATCCAAAATAACTACAGCACCACCCTTATCAGCTAGTCTAATAACAATGTGAACATTCATTTGTAGAGTTTTAAGCGCTTCTAACTCACTACTGGTCATGTTAAAAAAAAAACCTTAAGTAAATCATTCTCACAGGCCTTCTCAAAGGCTTCCAACAATGGATTAAGAAGTGGTATAAACGTGGAGGGCTTCCTATACCCAACCACTACATTGTCATTCTGATTCCCAAACAACAACTTTAAACCAATGTTTCTAACAAACATTTTAATGTCTATTAGAAGGTCCACCACATTAACAGAGGTTGAGGGCATGAAAGAAAGTCCCTTGCTCAATAAAGATTCCTCTGCTTCATTGAGGGCATAATGAGAAATGTTAATTATTATGTCTGACTTACGTGTTTCAGAACCTTCCTCTGAATCTCGAACTGCTCCTCTGATAATTTGCGTTTCCTCTCTCAGTTCAAGGGTGTCCACATAGGCTTCTGTGGTGGCCGTATCGGTAAAGGAAAAGGGGGTAAAATGTTGGAGGATGCAGCCACCTGTGTTGCAGCCTCTTCACGTTGATCCTTCCTTCTAACATCCGTATTGGACCTAACTAGTGATGCACTGGCTGTGGAGGTTGAAGAGGCAGCCATTACTGCCAGGGTTCTCCGTTGTTTCATTCACCACTCCCTGTACTGCCTCAGAAACAGTGAGTGTCACCATGGTAGACTGAACTTCCGGTGGGTGTATATTAGCTGCTAGTAGCGCTTCTGATTTCTTTGGTGATGAATTCTCTCTTCTAATAGATTCCCTCGGCTAAGAGAAGACATTGCCAACGTGAAAGTCTATAGCATCTTATTCTAACTTCTTCTTTTTAGCTTGAAGAAGTTTGTTTTCTATGAACGAGATGTTAGTGCTGAGTTCCAGGTCAAATGCTTCTAATTAATTTATAGAGATTTGTTTCTGTAAATCATTATGTAGCGAAACAATCTCGGCAGTTAATTCAGTTTCAATGAGCATATATTGCTCTATGAGTAATCAAATATATCCAGGACTGGTGTCCAAGTTAAGCTTTTGCCATTTGGCCAGCATGTCAGGATATGTTGTGCTGAAAGTCGGCATTTTTAACACTCTAAGTCCTCTTGGAACTACCTGGAATGTAATACAGGCCTCCATATGCTTCCTTTGCCACTGTGTCGTCTTGCGCTTTGCCAGTTTATTATCTAGCTTCCTTTTAAGCTGCAGAACCACGATGTTCATCTCTTGGTTCGATATCCCATTAGCTGAATTACACAAATCATTTCTGGTAAAAGACAGAAGAGGGTTTCTCTCTGCCATTAACAGTCTTTGAAATGATGCTTCACTCTTCTCATTTATATTAATAGAGCCAACAGCTCTAGGATTGTAGGACAAATCAATATCTCTCCCTTCAGCCATGTCCCTTCAGACTAGTAGTAGAACAGTAAATACTCACAGCAAAAAACTCAGTCTTCAGGATAAAGTGCCTCTGTAGTGCAAAATGAAAAAATATGGAGCATAAACCCAAAGGCACACCACTGGCTCGGAGAACAAACAAAACTCTTTACTGGAAGCAGAATAGTAAGCGATTTTGCGTTGCACAGAACTCTTCTTCAGACTTAATAAAATTTAAAAACAAACTGCCATTTAAATAGCTCTTCATGCATCACCTGACTAGTAATTACCTACAATTAGGAAACTTAAAGTAATATACAAGGCTGTGTATATTTCCAGGTATATGCATATGAGTATAGGCATAACATGTATAAAAATATATCAAAGAACCATATAAGCAATACTCTAAAATATACATATAAAAGGCATAAAATGCATAAATAACTAATAAAAACCTCTCTATAACAGAATATAAATAATGAATAATACATGTGTGAGTGAAGGCAATCATAACTGAGCTATCTACCTAACACTGAAATCTGAAAGATAGACCAGTTAATCGCTAGTATTCTTACTTAATTTCACAGTCCTAGTCATATTTTTCAGTAGGGGACTATATACCTCGTTTTTGTGCTATGTCTGTGCTTTGTGTTTTTTGCTACTCTGTACACTATATATGTATATACTACACTTCCCTATGAGAGATTTTGCTAGTAGCGTCCTTAGTAGCTTTACATATATATTTTTCCTGTGATGATGGTTTGGTGTCTTTTAATATAGTGTTAGGTAGATAGCTCAGTTATGATTGCCTTCACTCACACATGTATTATTCATTATTTATATGCTGTTATAGAGAGGTTTTTATTAGTAAATTATTTATACATTTATGCCTTTTATATGTATATTTTAGAGTATTGCTTATATGGTTCTTTGATATATTTTTATACATTTTATGCCTATACTCATAAGCATATACCTGGAAATATATACAGCCTTGTATATCACTTTAAGTTTCCTAATTGTAGGTAATTACTAGTCAGGTGATGCATGAAGAGCTATTTAAATGGCAGTTTGTTTTTAAATTTTATTAAGTCTGAAGAAGCGTTCTGTGCAAAGTGAAATGGCTTACTGTTCTACTTCCAATAAAGAGTTTTGTTTGTTTTCCGAGCCAGTGGTGTGACTTTGGGTTTATGCTCCATAATTTTTAATTTTGTACTACAGAGGCACTTTATCCTGAAGACTGAGTTTTTTGCTGTGAATTTAAAATTTTTGTTAGAACATCCCATTGAGCAGGGAGTAAAGACTCTCACAGGCACCACTAAATGTGGAGCTTGTGACTACTGTAAGTTTATTATAACCACCCCTACCATACAAGTTGGCATCAATGGGTATGAAGTAAGGTTAGTCACGGGTTCCTGTGGTACTACAGGAGTAGTTTATATTGCTGTCTGTCAGGATTGCCATTATTTCTATATAGGCAAAACTGAGATGAGGTTTAGAAGAAGGATCTATGAGCATGCTTATGGCATTAAGAAACAGGTAGACAACAATGCATTATATCGACACACTATATTGAATCCTGACCATACTTTCCTATTTGGTATACTGGAAGTGGTGGCGAAGGATCCCGGGAGGGTGATTGGAAGAATAAACTAGACAGGACTGAAATGAGGTGGCAATTACATTTGAATGCCACTGTTACTCCAAGCATTAATGACATTTCAATTAAGCCCGAATTAAAGTTCAGGGCCGCACGGCTATAAAACAGGTTTGCCCAAGAGGGAGAATATTTTTGTAAAGTTAACATTCACTTTGGTTATAGTGTTGGCCATTAATTCATACCCTTATTCTGATTATTCTGACTATAGTGTTGGTACTTGTTTGACTAATCAATTGAAAGTTTTGATTGGGGGGAGGGCTCTTTATTAAGACACATGCTTGCATTTTACCCACAGTTCTGATGAAGTCTTATTATTGACGAAAGTGCTTGAGTGTGGATTGTGTTCTGGATTATATATTTTATTCTTCATGCTCTATTTTACCTGCATTATGTTGGATTTTGAATTTTAACCAGTGGATTAAAACTTGAGTGCTTTACCTGGTGAGTCTGGTTCTTGGCTACAGCTGGAGTGTTTTGCGATTTCAAGTTTATAATAGTGACTTACTTTCTTGCTGTCTTGTCTGACACATTATTTTACACTCTTTTAAATTAAAAAAAAATTGTGTTTGGTTGAATGTTTTCTTCTCTACACTTTCTCTGATTTTACCAGAATATTAGCAAGTCATGGATGGATGTTGGCTATATATAGCTGTATAAAATATCATTGTGCTATTTTATTCACTTCTCCTTTGAATGATTAACACGTTTGCTCATAAAAATCTGGCTTGATCACAACTGTTCCGGAGTACAGCAGCCTTATCTCACCATATATCACCCATGCAGCAGAGAATAAACACTGCTTTTGCAGGGGGCAAGCCCTCATTTGTGTAAGAATAAGCCTGCCATGTCCCATTAATTCATGCATACTAATTCCAGTGCAATCTTTGACAAATAATACATTTAGCTGATTGCAGTCAGGCAATGAGAACCCAGTCATCTGGCCACTGAATGCCAGTACCCTAAGCATTTTCTCAAAGCCTTATATTGCTATACTTTACATCAGCTGTGCAGTCTAACCCTTAGACACAGTATAAACATTACATGTCATGTCATGTATCTGCTTGACTCATGTACAGTGTACCTTACCTGTTTCTACATGTCCTAGCAAATGACTACATTTATAGTTTCTTCCAAGTTTGCCTTGAGTGTTCATGTGTTTATAAGCAGTGTATATAATGCTTATATCATATTCCTTGATGTTCAGTTAAAGTGCAGTCTCTGGAATGAGACTTTTAATATAGTCTTGCCACTATATTTGAAGGCGCACTCATGTTATTTGTACTGAATTTTATATACTTGCTATATTTTTCCTTTGATGGATGGGATTGCGGCTGAAAAACGTCCATATTTATCCTTTCATGCTGCCAATAAATAATAACATAAATGAATAAATGACAGCACAGGACAGGCGCCGTGGTACCCAGTAGTGGACTTAGGCTATATACATTCCATAAATACAGCATGAAGTATGATTGAGATGCTTAGCTTAGATGAAGAGCTGCTGGCTGTATGTTTATGCTAAATCTCCTTCTTAAAAAATCATCACAGAACATTCCTCACTGCTATTTCCACATTAGCTTCACAGGAAAGGGTTAGGGATAATATATACAGTATATTGCTTCAGCATAATATGACAGTAGCCAGTCTAGCTGCAGCTACACTTTTAACTTGACTTATGCTCAGGTATTTTCAGCTATGGCCGCAATAATACCTCTGTCATACATGAACAGGTTTTAGAGATCACTGAAGGACTGAATGCTTCATGACAAATGTGTTCATACAGTATGTGCCTCTGGCTCATCTGATCATTGTCCAACAAATCTATAGCACTCAGGCAACAAACCAAATCAGCACAGATTATGGTTTTAGAGATAAGAGGACATGTTCATACATCTTGTGTTGTGAAATGACACTTGAAGATCTTATATATTCTAGCACTCATCTGAATTGAACTGTTCTCCCCTCACATGAAACAATGCAGAAAACTGCTGGAAGTATTCCAGTGCTTAAACATATCATAAGTCAACATCAAAGGACTTCAGGTATACTAGTACAGTAGAGTTTTCTTTGCAATGTGAGCTTTTTTCCTGGATTTTTATGATTGGGTACTTGTTTATGCATTTTGTTGAGCAGACTACAGAATAACTCTACTGTACAAGGATTTTTCTCAGGGGGACTCCAAGGAGAAAAGCTCCCATATGATAGGTAAATCAATAAGATATCAGAATAATTTACAGCTGTTGTAAGTTAAAAAGCAGCTATGACAAATATAAACTGAACATTATACAAATTAATGCTGAGGGGAAAAAAGTACAAGAAAAAGAGAACCATATGAAATTACTTGGTTGTTAACTCCTTATACTGTTGCTAATACAGCACTGACTACATTGTGCTATGTTTTTAGAATCAGTAGCAGCTTTGCAAAGCAACATCTCTTCTGAGGTGTGATAGCTTTAACACAATATTTGTGCAGCTGAAGGGGTATCCTTAATACTTACATTCGGTGATCTGGGTCTGCGTCACTATTCATTGTCTGCCCAAGTATGTATAATAGCAGTTCTTTTTAACAAAACCTAGTCAAATGCCAAAGGCTGGGAAGCTATGGCAACCAATGCAAAGTGCTTTGGGAGTTTAGTGAATGGAGTAGAATTTCTGATATGCCTCATCTCAAATGATCCATTGAAGAAGCCAATGCCAAGACATCCTTATGGACAAAATCAGCCAGGGGCATATCATTACAGCAAGGGAGGATGAAACTGGCCTGGCAGTTCCTAGCATATTATTGGGGAAGAACAGAGGGCAAGTATGAGTGATGCTAGATGTTAAGACACAAATGGATTAAAGTAGGGAAGACATCCACCTTTCCTTATGGCACAATGAATTGTATACCAAGAATCTATCAAACAAGATATATTTGATGTAGTTAAAGATGATATTACAAAGAAGTGAAATATATTTCTGACTAACATACAGCTGGTTGTTGTATACCAAATAATTGCCATATCTTCTACTTTATATAACAGTCTTCCAGAATAAATGGGGTGCAAACCAAAGAAAACAAAAAAACAAATAATCTCAATCATGCTCCAAGTCAAGGCATTCAACATTACAGTGATACAAACTTATTCTTCAACTAAAGATGCCAGAGAGGAGAAAGTAGTTGACCAGTTTATTAAGAATCTGCAGGACTTTCCTGATGCAACTCCATAAAAATACATTTATTATAGGTGAATGAAATGTTACAATTGGTAGCCAAACAACAAGTGGAACATTGAACAAATTTGGCCTTGGAGTAAGAAATGAAGTAGGGCAAAGATTAGTAGAATTCTGTTAAAATAATTCATGCACCATACCAAATGCTTCCTTTCAACAACATAAGAGAAGGCTTTAAATGTGGATATTGCCAGATGATTAATATTGAAATCAGAATGACTATATAATTGGCAGTCAGAGACGGAAGATCCTAATCAAACACCAGTGCATGACTTGAAGCTGATAGTCATGTGGTTCATCAGCTTCTCACCACAAAAGTTAGAAGCAAATTAAAGCAAACAGGAAAAGCACTCAGACCAACTAGATACAACTTCAACAGTATTTCATATATCTATGTATTGGTGAAAAAGAACATATATAACAGAAAAGACAGGTGGATAGTGTTGCTGAAGAACTTTGGATAGAAATGTGATATTGGCTAGAAGGGGGTAACACAAATGTATCAGTTTTGCCATCTGTAGAGGCCTTAGAACTGACCAAAGAAAAAAGGTGAGCAAAAAGCAATAAAGGAAGGGAAATAATACTAAAATGAATGCAGAGTCCCAAAAATACAGAGAGAAGAGAAAATGAGGTATAAAATAATGACCATAGCAACGAAGATAAAGAAAATAATAGAATGGGAAACACTAAAGATATTTTTAAGAAGATTGGCAGTATTAATGGCTACTCACTTATAAAAACTGACATGATGTAACAAAATTAATAAAGGGACCAAGCAGACGCATAAAGTATTAAGTAAAAGTGGCAGGAATGTACAGAAGAGCTATATAAGAAGGGCCTGCGCATCAGTGTATATTGTCTGGCCTAGAGATAGATACCCTGGAGAGTGAATTCAAAGAGTGGGCCTACAAAACCTTGTTAATAATAAGGCTGCAGACATTGTATAAATCTGTGCAAAAATAATGTTGTTACAGTGTTACTTAAAATTTACCAGCAAATTTGAAAAACACAACAGTGGCAATTAAACTGGAAAGGACAATTTTATATTCTATTTACAATAGGGCAATGTTTAAAAAGTCCTCAAATAACTGAACATTTGCACTGATTTCACAAACTAGAACATCAATATATAGACTAAGGACTGCCAGATATACAGTCTGGTTGCAGGATAGGGAGATGCAGCAAAATTCATATTGATAATAACCACTAAATAATACAGAAGGTGAGGGCATTCTGGCAAAACAATTATTACTTCATTATCTAGTCTTCATACTTTGGCCACTTAAAGTAAAGACAAGATTTAGTGGAGGGGGGACTGATGCTGGGAAAAACTGTAGGCAAAAGATAAAGGAGATAGCAGAGAGTAAGTTGGATACACAGTCTTACTGAAGTAATGAGAATGAAGACATGAAGAAACAGTGCCAGAAAGATGGGTCTGGTGTGCTTAAATCCTTAAGGTCACAAGGATTTATACTTAACTAAATAGCTAATCAGCAAGAACAACAATACGTTTTAAAGGACAGTTTACTCAGGAGTACAGGAATATGGTAACTAATATATTTATCCCCAGCATTTAAGCTTTTCTTTGATACTTGCATTTGGGGTGCATGCATGCTAGCACATAGGGTACATCTAGATAGTGTTAATAGTAGAGGATTCTCAATGAGTAGAGCCATGCATGTAGACTCTGGTTAGGTATGCTGTGTATATCCAAGCGATAACTTTATGTCATTGCAACAGTACAATAAAGGCTAGACATAATATGCAAAATGTGCAACTCTGCTGTAGGACATTTCTGAGTTTTGTGTCTATGTGTTTGGTTACCTAATACTACCTGTGTGACACTTTCTGCAGATTCAGGTGTCATTTAAACACAAGACAAATTATAGATATTAAAGAACTGTAGTTTCACCTCCAGTTTATTAATTTATTCCCTCCAATGGAGCTCTGCAAATTTGCTCTGTAACGTCCAGTGGGCAGAGCTTAAGCTTTTTGATAGAATCAGATTATGTCCTCACATTTCAAACAAATATTCATAACTTTGGAACCATAAGGGTTACTAAAGAACTGTAAATGAAAAACTCTTTAACATACATATAAACCACCTTGTAGGACTAAGAGACATTCAAGTAAACCAAAAGCACCACAAGAACACCAAGGCTGTTTCACCACAGAGAGTATATATCAGGAACAGTCAAAAAACAAAGTAGACCTCAGAAAGATGTAAAAAAACATTTATTCTGTGAAAACAACAATACAAATGATGAGCACTTTCGGACTACGCCTTCATCAGATAATGTTTATCAATACATCTAAACTTCACTTAAATTAAAACTATCAACCAATCAAATTACAAGAAATACAAAATAAACCAATCATCTTAAAACCTATCATGGATAGATTATAAAGAAATACACCAATCAAAATTAGGCAGCATCTTGGCTAATCAAACCTTATCTAGATACACAGATCTATTGTAAAGATTGTCAGAAAAATTATCTGTTGCACTATAACATCATGCATCCCGGACATGTATTCCCTCAGATTATCAAAGGACAGTTCTTGTGGATTTCCTGACTTTTTACGAATAAGTCCACATTTGCCATGGAAGCTGATAATCTGACTGATAATTTTTGTGACAAAGGATATAAAGGACAATATTTAATAAATCAAACTTCAAAGACCCATGAGATGAGAATGGAAAGAGGTCGACCATACTTCCATCAAACTCCAGATATGAGTAATAGTTCTAAGAAGGTACAGAAGGGTGATCTACCACAGATCAGGTCTCTACTTATCTATAGTCAAGATATTCAGGAGATCTGTGTGGTGGTTCATAATAACTGGAAGATTCTAGCATTGGATGAAGAGATTAGAAGACTAGTGAATGCTACACCAATATTTTGTTTTAAAAATAAAGATAATTTGAAGAAGCTATTATGTCATGAGAAAACCTGTTCCAATAAGGTTCCCTCACCTGGAAGGAGAGACACCTGTAAATGTGGGCTGTGCAAAGCCTGTAACAACATTAATACCAGTAAAACCTTCCTTCATCCAATTACCAAGAGGAAGTACAGTCTGAACAAATGTATTGATTGTAATATGAGCCATGTGGTTTATGTCGGCTCTTGTAAGACCTGTACATGTTTTTATGTTGGTAAGACAAATTGTTCGTTCAAAACCAAAATATTGAAAAGTCTAAATTAAATAAAACTTAAGAAGAAGGAAAATGCCTTCTTCCATCATATTTCATTGTATCCTGGACATAAATTTTACTTTAAGGCCATAGATGTGATCTTTAAAACCTTAAGAAAGGGTGATATTCAAAATAGAACAGATGGAAAGTAGATGGACTGTGGATTTACATGCAGTTAATGAACTGGATCTCAATGGTGTTCTCCCTTTAAAACCTCTTTTGTTAAACTGGAGACTTAGGAAGCAATTATGATCTATTTTAGCCTGATGCTTTTAGGTATGCTGCATGGGTTTGGCTATCTTCTCTTTAAGTCAGCCTCAGACATACTGGGGTACACAATACAATAGAACATGGTATTATTATGGTATTATTGTGCTAATTTATACTTCAGATGCAAAACTATCAATAGTTCTTTAATAGTTTTACTGTTAGGTTTTCTAGCAAAAATATTATCTATTGTTACTGCAATAATACTTTCAGAACTTTTATTTCTACATATGCATATTCAGTAATGATATTCTAATGTCCCAATGGACAGATCTTGGAGATAAGTATTTGTAAGTTAATAATATTAGTAACTGATATAAGCCTATCTATTTTGTAAACCTTTTGGTTTAGAGATGGGAAGTTGTGGGAAATATATGTTTTGAATTCCCATTTATTGAGTTAAAATATGTTTTCTTGGATTTAATGACATCCAATTCTAGTAGCAACCACCAAATATGCCATTAGCTCTGGTATGCAGATTGATTGTAATTATATAATCTTCAGCATGCCCCTGTGACTTCAGAATAGTACAGACATTTCAACTAAAGGTTCTATATGATAAAAAATTCCTGTTTGGTGAAAATCACTTGATTGTTGACTACATCGACTGTCTCATTGAAGGCTTAGTCTGAAAGTGCTTATCATTTGGATTGTTGTTTTCAAGGAATAAAAGTTTTTTTACATCTTCATGAGTTCTACTTTGTTACTGGACTGTTCCTGATACCGTCTCTCCGTGGTGAAACAGCCTTGGTGTTCTTGTGGAACTCTTTAGCAGAAACTGTTTATATATTGGTAGGACTCTTTAGGTTCTAGGGATTAAACTGATTTAGAAGTCACAATAAACGCAGTAACTGTTAAGTGTGTAATATTTTGTAAACAACTTAAAATACATCAGCAACCACTCAAGTTACAAACATATGGTTTGCAGTCATTTTTCATCCAGCTGAGAGCATTCATATGAGGCTAAGCAGTTCTGTCTGTCTTCTTGGTTGGTGCGAGATTTAGAAAAACATGAAATGTATGACAATATAAATAAATATTTTATAAACAACAATACATATCACTTTACCTGCACTGGACAGAGGTCAGATATCAACACAGTTGTATTTGCTATTGTATAACCTTTAAGATGAAATATTTTAATACTTTGTATATAGCATGGTTTTGCAATTATTAATGCAGATATGAACTAGCAATATTTGATGCCTAGAAATGTTAGCAGGATTTAACTGTAGAAAAACCTGGAGGTGTAACTCAGCTGTAATTAGTTAACACAGTCCTTCAGTTCAAGTGCTTTCATGAAAAAAATGACTTCCTCAGAATCTGAAGTTCAATCCCCCCATGTTTACATTTATAGCATGATAGTATATATAGAACTCCAAAACATGGCAACCACACTAAAATAGCAATAATACAAAACTTACATATTTATAAAACAGTAAAAAATAGCTTCTTACTACAATATTGTCCCAAATAATTAATTGTTATCATAAAACAACTGTTGTATTCATAACTTGGCAGCCCTTAGTATAAGGTGGCTTATCGAAATTTTATCATTAATATCTGGAAGCATATCAGCTCCCAGTTCAAGCTGCCACAGTAGCTCACAGTTTTTTCTCAAGTTCTTATCCACTGTTTGCAGCACCATATAAAGGAATTTATTGAAACTTGTACAATTTCTTGTGTGTCTACTTAAAGTACTTTTTGTCATCAACCATTGCTATAAGTGTGCTCATTAACACATTTACATAAAGTGAGTTTGTTTTGCCATATTAACTGCTAAACAAGGTCCTTTCATTCCACAGTTAAATTTTCCTATGTTAAGAAAATCATAACCCTCAATTACCGCATCAGATGATTCCAGTATGCATAGCTGGCCTTAGGCATAGGCCAACTAGGTGGCTGCCTAGGGCACCGCTCTAGCAGGGGCGCTTTTCCAGTATTTATTTGGTGCAGATAGACCAGGATGGGGGCACCAGGTGGTGTGAGGGAGGTGCGATGGAGCCCTTTTGCCTAGGGCACCAGTTGACCTAAGGCCGCTCTTGCCAGTATGTACTTACACTGACTACATGAGGCACATTGTTGCTGCCATTTGCATCATGATTGTCCCCACATCTATTTTTTTTTCACTGGACAGAGATAAGTTCATGAGGTTCCTGGTCCTTTTATATATGAAATTAGGTTTGTCCCCCTAAAATGTTGTAAACCTCAGGAAAATGTTTCAACAAACACCATTTCTTAGTGATAATGTCACATATGTTATTACTTAAAGGACCATATCAGATTCTACTAAGATCTTTTCCAGTACTTCTTTTAACAGTGGTTCTCCTCCTAACAAGGGTTTCAAATGCCTCTCCATTCTCTTGTTTGCCACCTCTTTGCAAATAGGGTCAATAACCACAGAGTATAACTTTTCTCAAAAACATATTTCTTACATAATCCATTTTCTACCAAAGGTTTGCTATAATCTGAAACTATTTTTGCTACCCTTATGAACTGACCCTTAACTAAATTATAATTTTTTTTAAAAGTCAGGTAGCAACTTTAAAATGTAAATAGCTATAAGAAAAAATAGATTTTCTGCATACAGTAGATGTAGAACAGTTATTTAAAGCATCCTTTCTTATTAGCCCATTTAAGTAGTCCATGCTCCCTTTATCATTCTGAAAAGTAATTTTTAAAAAATTAGTAGTATAACCCTGAAAGGTAACAAAGTGTCTTAGCAAGTCTTCTGAGCCAGACATATAATCCAAATGTTGACCCAAAAATGATAATATGCCTTCCAATATTGAGAAAAAGGGTGTGTTAAAACAAAATACTTTTCCCAACAAGCCAAAACAATATTTGCAAAAATAGATGGATAAGTGGCCCCTATTGCCTCAATTGAAATCTGCTTAAAATGTTCCTTATGGTAATTTATAAAATTATCCTGTACAACATAATCCTTTAAATCTCATCCAATGTGTAGTTCAATGTCGGTTAGAAATTGCACTTGTTGAACATTTCCATAACCCATTCTACCTTGTGAAATGGTTATAAATAAATCAACAACATTGATGATGACCATAAAATTACCCTGCCCAAATAACTCATTTTTAACATACTTAAAAAATGCCACGGGTCTTTTAACACAGAGTTTCATAAACTCCTTTATCTGCTGTCAATAGGGATAGCCAATGGCTGGGTCTGTGATCTGCCCGCATCAATAATAAGGCATAATGGTGCATCAATTATTGATTTATAGACTTTTGGCATCACACATATAGTGGAAATAATGGTTCTATCAACATCAACATATTTTTGTAATAAAAGATTTTCTAAACGTCATTTTTTTCAGTAAACAATATTTTACTCCTTAAGGGGCAACACACTGTGTACACCATCACCATATAGTAATTCTTCTCCATCAAAACTATACCTGCACCTTTGTCTAGCTTCATATATTGGATACAAGGGTCTCTTCTTAAGTAATTTAAAAACACTGAGCTGAGGTACCAATTAATCTTTTGCAAACTGACACCTCCTGAGCTCTTCAAGTGAAGAGCAAGAAAAAAATATATATTTTTTTTAATCAGATTTCTTGATCATATCCTTTAAAACTTTGTGCCTGCCCCTTTCAACCGACCCTTGCTAATCTAGTGTCTGTTAGTACTGGCACTGCAGTAAGTAGTGTGTGTGTGCGTGTGTGTGTGTGTGTGTGTGTGTGTGTGTGTGTGTGTGTGTGTGTATAAAGTTGAGTGTATGTAGGTGTATGTGCAACAATATTGCGAGGAGAAATGTTATATTGTGTTCCATTCATTAACGTGCAATTAATCTCTAAAGAGATTTCGCTCCATGTGACTCTTGCACATCTCTGATTTGCCAGTTACTTCCATAGTGCTAACAGAGTACAACAAAGTACTGTTAGTGCAACAGAGCTAATCTTCCTGATACTCTCATTTATATTTCTTTTGAGTGTTATGAACACCATGGCATGGTGTGCTACTATTACTGTTCAGAGCAAATTAACTCCACAGCACAGACTCTGTCCTTATCTTCATATTTTTGACACATTAAATTTATTTTTGATTTTCACTAGTTTGCTATATAGCATCCTAACTACATAATTATTTGTCCTGCTATGTTCAAACTCTTTGCTTTTACTTTTCTTGAACAAATGTATTATTGTATTTCAAGTATAAACTGTCAAGTTAGTGATGTGTCACATTAATTAAACATGCTCACAACACTGGACTTCTAGACTAGTGAGCAAGGTTTAACATATTAAATGTTCTTCAGTGAAATCAAAGTTTCTTACAGAAAAGTTTTTATAATGGCATGCTGTTAGATAACTTAGACTGTGCCTTTTCAGCTGTCAGAAAAAAATAATTGATTGCTGTTTCTGATTGTGGTTCAGGGTTTGATTCTATCAGTCTGTACTATTTTGGTAATTTCTTAGAGATGCTATGATTTTGAACAGAGCTGGTTCAACAACAAATTACATACATAAAATAGATATCAAAATAGTCTGTCAAATTGTATTTCATACAATCAATGCTTTCAATAAGTCTTGCATTTCTTGTTTCTAGCCCATATAACTAGTTCCCTAGCATGCTTTATTTAAAAATGTTCACTTTGTGCCATTTCATTCCTTGTGTTTATTGATGTAGGTGGACATATTCCAAAGCAATTTATGCTTGGGCATGGTCCTCTGCCTAAACTGCATACATTCACAGCACAGTTGTGATTCCATTTCAATGGCTGAACTTTTTCTTTACAAAGGAAAAACTGTAGACACATTTGCTGTCCAGTCATGTAGTTCTGAAGTACTACATAGAGGTGATGTGCTTTTAAAACACAGAAGTAAAACTTATCAGAGAATGCCATAATGTAATAAAGTACAAGAAATCAAATGTTATCAGTCTTAATAAATGCAATCAGAGAAGCAAACTTACTGAGAGCTAATGACATGACAAAAGAAGCTTGAGAGATTAAAATAAGTTTCACTATGCCATATAGATGAACAGTCACAATCATCATTTGTACAGGTAAAAAAGCACTGCAAAGCATGGCTTTAAGACAGCTATAATAAAGAGCATCAAGCTAATGTAACAAATATAACAATAAAAAAAAAATTCTAGTAGCCATAAACTACTCATCTGTTGTGCAAAATAATAGTACTTTCACACTGTAGTACAACAAACCTAAAAGACTGCCTAGCACTGTCAACCCTTATGTAAAACAAACAGCTTAGAGGTGTAGTTCTGAACAACCGTATGTAACACAAACAAGTTAAGGGTCTGGTTCTAAACAACTTTATATAACAAACAGGTTTAGAGTCTAGTTCTAAACAAGCTTATGTAAGACAACAGGTTATGGGTCTAGTTCTAAACAAACTTATGTAACACAAAGAAGTTGATGGTCTAGTTCTAAACAACTTTATTTAACACAAACAGGTTAAGGGTTTAATTCTAATCATGGCTTTAACTGCTATCTGTTCCTTAAGCCCTTACAACATTCCATCACTGAAAAATATTTGCCTCCTGTATTCTTTTTAATTCCAACCCTGTACATGTAACAAGGTAAACAAACAAACTACACAGTTTTATGCACATGCCAGATTAGGACAGGCAAGCACTTGCTACATTAATGAAAATTATATCTTCTTTTGTGGTCTCCCACATTGCGTACATGATTACTTATAATCGTGGTCAAACTAGCAAGATCTTCAAACAATCTGTGGTTCACGTATACTGTCTCCATGGATACACTAGCTCTCGGGGGTCTCAAGGATGACAGTGCTAGAAGGAAGACTACCTGATGCATAAGTCTCCAGACAGGGAAAGCAGGAGTGCCCAAGCTAGGAAAAAGAGCCCCTGTTCTATTTGTGAAATAGCAAGCATGTACGGACATGGGGGACTGTTGATAGTCACTGCAGTTATACAACTGTGCATGTAATCATTGTGTGTGCTGGGGGAGGGGTTAGGGCCTTACTACAAATAAAAGTGATGTATTTGCTGTAATGCAGTTGAGATCACAAATGAATGGACCCACTACCTATCTAGATGTTAGTCCCCACCCCCCCATACAAGCTGTCAGACTGGCAAACCTGAGAATGATCCTCAATGCCAGGGAATAAATGCGCCCATTTACCACTGAGGAGGCTCAATGGTCAGTGGGAAGAGGGGGGAAAAGAGACAGAAAAAAGTTGGTAGATTCTGTATTTGGAGGGTGGTTGAAGTGTGTGATTTAGTGACAGATTGCTCTCTGTGTCATTAAGTGTGTGTGGTGTAGTCCACTATGATCCATCACTGTGCACGTTTTGTGCAGTAGCTTATGTGTCAGCTGTAGCATCTGTATCACATCAAGTCGCCAACATAGTGTGTCCACCCAAATTAACAATTACCCCTGTAATACAAGTTTAAGAAAAGGTTACACTTAACATATACAACAGATATGTATACAGCTCCATGTTTAACAAATACCAACAGAATGAGTAATGTTATAGTAAAGATAGCGAAGACTCACCTTTGTATCTGTATAGAACCTGTTGAACACCCATGGGTCCTGTAGTGGCATGCATACATAAGGTAGTTACCCATGCAGTGTTTCTATTATTATTATTACTATTATTATTATTAAAACATTACCAACATGTAGCATGATTGTCACTTACTTGGCAGCTCACTGACCTTACCTTGTCCCCTTGGTGCTTACTCCCTGATGTGTGTATCTGTGTCTATATGATTCTACTGCAATAATGAATTATATTTACTAGTTTTAGTTTTGCAGTGTATTGTGTGAACCATACCGGCTAATTACAGCAGAGTCCAATGACTTCTGAAATTATTGACTGAAGTTGTTTATTGCTGTGAATACAAATTCTAAATATTATAGATGATATCAATAAAGGCCTATAAAATATCTGAAATATTGCATTAAAGTCTGTAAAAAAGACACTCGTCTCTGTTATTACAACCAGAGACTTTTATTTCAGAATGATGTATCAATAGCTCTGAACATGTTCTATGGACTATCTCCACAGCTTGTCAATGCCTTTATCATGCTAGAGCTTATGGTAGCAAGGCTTGCATGCATAATTATCCTCATCAGCACTGAGACAGCTGGAACTTCTGGAATTATTACTTTCAGTGTTTTTCTGGTAATTTCTGTGTAGCATAGTTCAGTGATTGTAATGGGATGGCACAAGGATTCATATTTATATGACAAAAGATGACAATTGTTTAGGCCATATGCTTTGTAGAAGTCAGAACTTCATGTATCATCACAGTTCAGGGCTGGTAGTCTTTGTATAACAGTAATATTTCAGATGTCTGCCACTGATGTGTCATACTTCTTTGGGACTTGGTGTTTTAGAGTCAGGTTTTGTTACATCTCTCCACATCTTACTGCTTTTTTGTGCACTTCATTATTATACAACATGTATTTATAACAGTATTTACAGCTTAATTAGACTCTTTGCTACTTTTTATCATAGTTTACATGTAGCATAGTTCATAGCACCATGTTACGAGTGTCTTGAGGTAGTACTTCCATACTATCCCATGATTTGTTTTATGCTAAGCAATGTTGAGAGATTTTTGAATTTAATACATTATTTAGTGTTCTTCAAAGCTAGGTGCTGTGACTTCATTACAGTTTAGGTGCAACATCCAAATGTATTATTTATTTATTTTTATTTGTTTACAGAGAGTGTTCGACTGGGCTTAAAAGTAGCCCGTTTTCAGTGGAGGTCTGGGCAGAAAAGCTCAACATATCAATGTTGTCATATAGCAGAAACGTGTAAGAATACATAGTGTAAACATACAATGTTCATGTAGGATACATGTTGAAAAATAAATATTAAATAACAAACAGTAGAAGAAAAGACAAATTATATAAGAAAATGAAATCAGTTTAAGTATGATGAACAATTAATAAAGTTTTGTGACAAACTGGATAGTAAATTCAAGGGCTAAGGAAACTGTTTGTTTTATCATGTTTGTCAGAGTGTTATATAAACAGCACAGTTTGCTGTGAATACGCTGTCACCCTCCATGAGATGTTTAATAATCACAGCCAGGCATCTAGACTTCATCAATGTTTGCATCAACTTGCTTCACTAATATTTTTATTTAGTAAAACCCTGTTCTGTGTATCCTGTCTCATTATTTCTCTCACTTGTCTTGGTATTTCTGCTCATTGTCATCATTGTATGGTTTAACATGTGTTGACTACTATTTCAAGGTCTATATGGCTTATAATAGCATCCCAACATAACCAATATATTAACTACCAAGAGTGCTTTATCATGTCTTGTCACTATTGCACTTTTGTCTAAAAACAGTTTCTATAATTAGGATTCCACAAATTGCCTCAGCTATCTCTACTGTCTTCTGATGAATGTTTGCCTCAGTATTACTGTACATATCAAAATGTTTTTTACCTCTGGAGATATATTTTGTGTATTAAATTCCCTTTTCTTTCTGGGAATTTTTTCTCAATGGGACTCTACTGAAATTGATTATCCAGTTGAACGTTCCCAGTTAACAAATACAAGTAAATAAAAAATAAGTATACCACATTCCCCTTTTGCCTAGTTATAAAGTATACTTATTTTATTTATATCCTATGAGGTAGCATACTGACAGTGAGTATTTTGATCTAATCTTATAATTTGCATATCATGGACTTTTACATAAAACAGTACTTTTGTTCACATCAGTAAACATTTGAATAAATCCAACTTTTCGGTCTATAGAGGCATGATCAGCTCTTAGACTCTCAGTATACCTAGATGGTTTCTTCAGCACACTCCAAAACATAGAATATGTCATAGGACTGTTCTCTATGCATTTCTGGTTTTCCTTTTAAAACTATCCTTATCACACAACTTTATTTGGAGAGACAACCTAAAGACCCACTTTCAGCCACTTTTGATTGCATACTACTGACAGTGTCTGTTGTACTGTGACAGCATTAGTTCTGATAATTTTGGTTCATTTCCTTGAATGTGATGTTTTTGTCATATACAAGTGCTGGGATTTCACCTACACAGCTTTCCATCTTCCCCATAAACAGAGTAGTATGTTGGTCTGTTGGTTCAGGTGCTTTACTATCAGCTTAAGCTTCAGGCTGCAAGTTTTCCCATGGCTTTTCTAGGCTTACTCTGAACCCTGTTCATAAGCCTGACTTACATTAGCATAAAGCTGCTGTGTGTCTCAAAATGCTTTCCAGACCATTATGTGATTCATAAAAACTAAGGAATCTTGGACTATACAAGGCTACTCCATGGCACAACTAGATACTGCTAGATATATGAGGGATAAGAAAATGAAACAAGCATTGATTGCCTGTTGTTCATAGTTTCAGTAGCAGCTGCAGAAGGGCTGCCCATAGATAGCTACAATATGCAGCCAGAGCCACATATCAAAGATTGCACTATCTTAGAGAATGGCCTGGTATCCTGCATATGTGATGTGTTGCATAGCATTCGTTCACTGAGCAACAGTATCACAGTACATTGTAAAACTCTTCAGTAAGTCTGAATGACTATTCAAGAGGCCTTGCGACCCCTTCCCACCCCAGCCCCATTTCTCTTCCAGAATGTCTGAATCTCTATTTTTCTGTTTGGCAGCCAATTACTTCAGACAAATGGGTTCTGATAAATCATTCATCAAGGTTACAGATGGGGTCATAACTCATCTTGAAGATCACATAAATATTAAGAAGATGCTTGCCCTGGCCAAGGGACTCAATTCTCTGCACCATCTTCAGTCCTCAGGACATCTTCAAGTGGTTACAGACAATACTACAATGATGTGGTACATAAACAAGCAAAGGGGAACCAGGTTGTCTCCCCTTTGCAGCCTAGCCATGTTAGTTTGGGATATAGCTTCATAGCACAGTCTCACTCTACAGCATCCTACATTCTGTCAGAGCAAAACTGTGCAGCAGACAAGCTGAGCAGGACCAAGACAGACCCTCATAAAGGGAAACTAGAACTGGAGGTCTTCCGAGATGTGATCCAGCTGTGCAGAGTTCATCAAGTTGACCTCTTTGCTTCCTCTCTGAATAATCAACTGGCAAAATCCTATTCCAGGACGCCATGCAAGATGGCCTGAAAGACAAAGTCTTTTCTTTTCTTTGGATAGGAATGTTCCTGTATGCCTTTTGACCCTTTCCACTAATATCCAGGGTACTTATGAAAATTCAGAAGAAATCCCCCCAAGATCATTGTGGTGACTCCCTTCTGGCCCAGGCAACCATAGTTTTCCCTTCTTTTGAAAATGTCCACAGGCAATTACCAAAGGGTTCCTCTTAGAATGGATCTAAATACACAAGAACAGGGGTGTTTGACACACCCCGCTATCAATCAGCTTCAGTTGACTGCCTGGATGATAGGGTCTTAATTCCTTTTAGGCACCTGTTTTCTGGATATGTGCAGCAGGTACTGATGGAGGCAAGAAAGCTTGCTAGTAGAAATCACATATTAGCAAATTGAAAAGGTTTTCTAGTTGGTGCCAACAACATAACCAGCAGCCATTCAGGGCTAGTTGTTCTCTGGTTTTAAAATATTTGTGTGAGTTAATATCCTATTGCCTTTCTTATTCTTCTATTAAGGTTCATTTATTGGCCTTTTCAGCATGTCTGCCAATGAATCCTCCTCTTTCAAGACAGTCACAGGTCAAAACTTTCTTGAAAAGTGTTTTGCATAAGGGACCTCCAAGTAAACCTGTGGCCCCTCCTCGGGATCTTAATTTTGTGTTACAGAGTAACACTTGCTTCATTTGATTCAGCTAACTGGGCTAACCTGAGGTTCTTAAAATGGAAAACAGTTTTACTGATTACTGTGACCTCTGCAAAAAGGGTATCTGAGTTGCAGGCTCTTATGGTAAGACAACCCTACCTCATTTTCCACAAGGATAGAGTTTCTTTGAGAGCTAATCATTCTTTTATGCCTAAAGTGATATATGAGTTTACTTGAAGCCAAACTATCCATCTCACCATTTTCTTAGCTGAACCTAAAAGTGAGGGAGAAAGGATACTCCATACCTTGGGTGTCCACAGACATCTCAAGTATTATCTTGATAAAACTAAATATTTCAGATCTTCAGATCAGCTGTTCATTTCTTTTGAAGGTAAGAAAAAAGGACAACTTGTGTCAAAACATGCTATTTCCAAATGACTGTCTAAGGTTATTACCTTTTGTTATACTCACCATGACAAATTTATTCCAGGCAGGGTCAAAGCCCACTCTATAAGGACCTTGGCTTCTTCTCTGGCTTTTTGGAATGTGCTGGATTCTAGAAGTATACTAGAAGCTGCTACCTGGTCCTCTGTGCATATTTTTACAAAGCACTATAAGCTTGATTCCTTTCCTTAGGTCTAGATCATGCTTTGCTAGGACCATTCTCCAGGGGCTCCTGGACCCTTTTTTCTTCCACCTGCCAGATATAAAAAGAACAGAGGTGGGGAAGCAGTGTGGTTTATATGGTTTATTTGAGACATTTGGGGACTAGTTATTGGCCTGGAAGCAGTTGGTTCTTTTATTTCACCTCCCAGATATAATTAGCTATGGTAAGAGGTTCATAGGTTCATAGGTAAGTACTATGCTATCTGCCTGAGGGCATATGTAAGCCTAGCCAGAATGTGCTGGCTTTTGCCCCCCTTAGATTAGTTCCCTGCGCCTCTGTCCAGCAGAGCCATTAGTTCCCTGTGCCTTTGTCCAGCAGAGCCACTGTAGTGATCCCCAGGGTAAATTTTCTGTTTCCCAACCACTCGTCAGGGTTTCTCTTGAAGAGTGTTAATGAGGGGCTCTGGCTAATGTAGATTAGAATCCTGTTCCAAAGCATGGGGAGTCTCTGGGACAGGAATCTATCCCTCCAGCAAGTCCTATTTATCATTATGGTGAGGTTTAGATCCATAGAGCGTGTGGCTCTCGGGAATTTGTTTTTTTTTTAGGTGGAGCATGTCCATCAATTCTGGTTTGGACATGGCCTTGTATGTCAGGCAGAGATCATCTCTGAGTAGGCGGTATGCAACCTAGTACAGCTGGAGTTTCTTCAGTCGAGCTGCATAGGGCATCTGTTTGAGGCCAGTAATCTTCTTGGTGAAGTACTTCTGTGGTCTTTCCAGCTGTTATAGGTGTCTTGTAAGGTACATCCCAAATGGGGCATTGTACTCTTTGATGGGTCTGATGAGTGATGAGTAGAGGGGCACAATAACCTCTTTTGTTCTAGATGCAAACCCTTTTGTGATTAGGTGGGCCACATAGAGGATTTTTTAACCACCTTGGCAATATGATTATCAAAGGAGAGATAATCTACCCATATAGCTAAGGCTGTTGCAGCAGTGATCAAAGAACATATTATAATTGTGTAAGTTGAAATTTCCAAAACAGTAGATGTTCAAGTGATCTCTGCTGCAGTAGCTACTCCCTTCTTCCATCCATCCTGCTTGTTTTATGGTATGTTTTTATGCCAAGACATGGATATTTATTTTTTCGTTTTGCCTAGCCTTGTCTTTTCAGGGCTTAGACTTCCTGTCTCTCTCTCTCTCTCTTCTGGCAGGAAAGCTCTGAAGGTCTTTCACCAAAACTTGTCTTTTAGTCAGTTCAGCTTGAGCCTCTTGACATTTTGGGTGCATAGAATGTGCCCTGAAGTTTTGAAAGCTGGCCAGGATATTACCATTATTGCTAAGGCTAATGCAACAGTGATCAATATGAAGAACCTTTATTTTGTCATATCCTGCCATGATTGAGGAGAAGGAAGCAGTGATGGTGCACTGCTATTACTCTGCAGTGGTATGCAAGTAATAAGCAGTAATGAATTCTGCAGTCATTTGAGAGATATTTCTGACTTGCATACAGACATAAATTGTAGACAGCTACAGAATGCTTATACACATTATATCCATTAATTCCACAGACCAACTTTACCTTGCAAATCTTGTAAACGTCTGCTTTTTTGGTCATAATACTACTTGTACCTCGACTGATTTTTCTGCAGCATTTCTGTCAAAGGAAAAAACTTCAAAGACCAATACACGTAAGGTTCAGTTAAGGTACATTTAATAACTTGCAGCAAGGAGACAAAAACATGCAAATACAAGATTTTGACTAACTACTAACAGGAAGTATGCTATTCTTATACTGTTTTACAAGACATGGCCTTCTATAGCTGATGTAGTCAAACACAACTTTCAGTATTGTTCTACAGCAGATGTTGCTCAGATTTTCTGCTGACATGACTAGATTTGTGAGAAACTTTTGAGAAAAACAACCTGGCCTTGGTGGGCACTAACCCGTTACAGGCCCCTATTGTACAATTCTAATACATGTGTTACATTTCAAGGTACTTTTCTAACTCAGGCATAAGCAAATGCTGATTACAGTTCATATTTTCAAACAGTCTTTGTTCTAATTATCTATAGCTTCTACAGCTGTGTATTTTCTCACAGCACAAGCGGAACTCCTTGTCTAAGTTTCATAACATTTATACAAGTAGTATTGTTCTATTCATTATTTCCCTAACACAAGCAGAAATCATCTGCTTCTCAGTAAATTTCCAAGCATAAGCAAAGATTTTAGCTGCGTATATTTCATGACAATACAAGGTCAGAAAGCTTCTGCAGTTTGTACAGATGTATGCAGTATGAAATAGAATAAATGTGTTAACCCTTTTCAAGCTCTAAATGCACTAAGCATAATACTAATACATATACCAATACATATTTTTCTGACATTTCCCCCCTTTTAATACTTTTATTCTACTTTCAAAGTAAGCATAAACAGTTTGTTTTCTTCTCCTAACCTCTTCCACTTAGGATTTGCAGTTAAGAGAGTCATTCAGTTTAAACTCATGAAAGCATTTTCAATCTTTTAATAGTTCTTCAAACTCAGTACTTTGATATAAGGTTTCAGAAACTGATATGTCTATAAAGTCTTTAATCAGTCTTTACATACAGGGGATGCCAAAGCAAACACATACTCCCAGTAGGAGCATTCCTATGCAAATTGCAATCAGGATGTTCATTAGGATGGTACCCCACCCCCAAACCATTTCTGGAAAAAGTCCATCAGTGGGTTTGGGCCTGGTTTGGTCATGGCTGACACTTGCTGAATCACCTCAAGATGATTGTCTATCTCGTGTTTATGGTCAGGAATATACGAACAGCATTCTTCTTGGATTAAAGCACAAGTACCACCTCTCGCCGCTAGGGTGAAGTTGAGAGCCATGCGGTTTTGAAGCACTGCAGTTCTCATGGCATTCAGTTCATCAGTCACCAATTCGAGGGCGGAAAAAGTTGCATTGCTCATCACTTCGAGAAGTTTAGACAGTTTTCTCAGCTCCCAGATTGATTTCACTGCTCCATATGCTGGTAATATGCCTGCCCACGATATAACGCTATCACTCAAGTCCATATGTGTCAGTCCTTTGCCTATAGAATGATGGTCTTTCCAACGTGCATCAATTTGTCCCACTGGATTTACAGGTTTCTTGACGACTTCTAGAAAATTTCGAATTTTCCCTCGAGGCAAAACTGCAGTGTGTCGTATGGCCAGAACCAGGTAACCCAAAAAAACAACTGCCGGACCAATTCTCAGGTAACCATTTGTATGCCTTTCTGCCACACACAAAATAACAGTCCTCTACTTTAGTAGTAACTTTGCTATGAATATACAATCGCCCTGCATGAAACATTTTTCTATAAATTATAGACAGTTGTTTATAAAGAACAGAATTATGTTTTACTTCATCAGATGTTTTGTGCATCAATCCAAGAAATGAATCATAATTTGTATTACAATAAAAATCTACATTGTTACCCTTAGTGTAACATTTATAAGGAACAGTCACTTTGCAATTGCTCCAACCCACCTGAACAGTATCATTTTTATAAAAACACACAGTTCCCTTTTGTGGAACAGACAAGTGCAATGCTATTTTATCTTGTGATGTAATGGTTGAGGTATCATAAATCAAGTTTTCCCAGGTCATTTTTGACCCCTAGGGGGACCGTAGTCATTAATAACCCCCCCCCCGTATGCTGTCGGCAAAGCTGTGCAAATCCAGCAATTCAAAACATTGAAAGTCTCAGCATACACATATTTAATTGCCTGGTAAGTGTTAAAGTTTGGATGCCAATCTATAAGTAATGCTTCACGTTTATTCAGTTCAGTCTGTGTGGCTGGGAAAAGGAAAGGCCACAGCAAAAAGATTATTATCACTAGTACAGTAACAGGATGATTATGCAATACTTCTGAGGAAGAGGTTGTTCTGCATTCCTGTTTCTTCTGGACTCTATCATTTTTACTCTTGGCATGTGACAAGATTTTTGTCCAGTTCAAAGTTTTTAACCAATTTGCAGTGTGTCAGATGGATCCAGGAGGCGCGCTCCGCTATCCTGACTGCAGTGGGTGTAGACAGAAGCACTTGATATGGACCTTCCCACTTTGGTGATGCCCAATTCTTTTTCTTTACTGTCTTCACCCAAATCCAGGTACCCGGGGGCACTGCCACTTCTGACGGTCTGGTTTGTTCTTTATAGGTTCATAGGTTCATAGGTTTATACTAGGCTATCTGCCCTAAGGCATTTATAAGCCTAGCCCAAATTTTTGTGGCTTACGCCACCCCTTATATGAAAAAATACTGTGCCCATTAGTTTGTTGTGCCTCTGTCCAGCAGTGACACAGAGATGATTCCCGGGATAAACCTACGATCTCCCATCCACAGGTCAAGATTTCTCTTGAACAGAGCCAGCGAGGTGCTCTGCCTCACATGGACCGGGATTTTATTCCACAGCATAGGGAGTCTCTGAGTGATAAATCTATCCCTCCAGTATGTCCTATTTATATCCGTGCTAAGGTTTAAGTTGCTTGCTCTAGTGGTTTTGGTGGATTTGGATTTTTTGAGGTGGAGCATGTCCATTAATTCCAGGTTGGACATGGCCTTGTATGTCAGGCACATGTCACCTCTGAGCAGACGGTATGCAACTGAATAGAGCTGGAGTTTCTTCAATCTGGCAGCATATGATAGATTTTGGAGTCCCTTTATCCTTTTGGTGAGGAACTTTTGGGGTCTCTCCAATTGCTGCAGATGTCGGGTGAGATACATCCCGAATGGGGCATTGTACTCGATCATTGGTCTGATAAGTGAAGAGTACAGGGAACAATGACCTCACTAGATCTGGATGTGAATCCTTCATGATCAGGAGGGCAATGTAGAAGGTCTTTCTAACCACTTTAGCAATGTGAGTGTCAAAAGAAAGGCCACTGTCAACCTGGGTCCCCAGGTCCCTGATAACCTCTTCTGTGCTTAGTGGATTGCCACCTATATGGTAGCTTGGGGTTACCTTGTTTTTCCCGAAGGGTATGACTATACATTTTTTGGTGTTTAACTTCAGGCCATGGCTCTGGCACCAGCTATCTGTTTCTGTGAGTCCCTTCTGAAGGATATCCGTGTCCGATGCACTTTCCACTATGGCGCCCAGTTTGCAGTTGTCTGCAAACTTTGTCAGCCAAAGTCCTCCCATGTTGGCCTGTACTTCTGAGAAGTAGATGCCGAACAATAGGGGGCCAAGGACCGAGCCCTGTGGGACACCACTTGTGACCGGCTTGGAGTTTGACATAGCGCCAGCAACTCTAATCCTGTGGGTTCTGTCCTTAAGCCAGTTTGCAACCCATCTTGTGACATATGGGTTTACATTTAAGCTGGTAAGTTTTTCTACAATACCCAAGTGGGGTATTGTGTCGAAGGCCTTTGCAAGGTTAAGGTAGGCTGTATGGACTGCCTTTCCCTCATCAATGGCCTTGGTGACTGTTTCGAAGAAGTCGACCAAGTTCAAAAGGCATGATCTGCCCTTGACAAAGCCAAATTGGGTCGGGTCCAATGTCTGCAAGTCCCCTATATCTTTGTTTATGAGCTCCATTATGATCCTCTCCATAGCTTTGCAGACTAGACTTGTTAAGCTTATGGGGCGGTAATTACCAGGGTCCGTAGAGGCACCGCCTTTCTGGAGTGGGACCACAGTTGCCGTATGCCACTCCTTGGGCACGTATCCTGTGGTAAGGCTGAGATTAAACAGCTGCCTTATTGTGCGGGTTTAATTCCTCATTTAGCTCGTGTAGCACACAGCCGGGGACACCATCCGGTCCCATTGATGCTGTGTTTTTAGCTTTAGAGAGAGCAGCTTTCACCTGCGCATTTGAGATGTCTGGGAGGCTACACTGCTGGGATAGTTATCTCTCCTTTAGGGGAGAGGGGTGAAGTTTGCACTGAACCTGTCTGCCAGTATGTTGGCAATGTCTGTGGGTTCAGTGATTTTTGTATCATTTTGGACTAATTCTGAGCATATCTGGGAGTTTCCACCCAGGTTCCTAACATAGCTGAAAAAGGCCTTATGATTGTCCTTTGAATCCATGGCAATTTTTCTCTCAAAATTGGCCTTAGTTGATTTTATGAGTGCTCGTATTTTTTACTAATAATGATCAGGGGTGACTTCCCTTTTATGGATTTTGTTCTATCATGTAATAGCTTTCTCCTCTTATTGTAAAGTTTGTTAATGGCTGGGATCCACCAGACTGGACGTTTGCCCTTTGTGGAAAGAGTCTTGGTTTTATTTGGGATTGCCTGATCCATGCAGTCCTGGAGGTGTTCATAGAAGGCATTTGTAAGGGCTTCCGCAGCTTGGGTTGTGGTTTCCACTGGCTCAGGGCCTTGAAGGATACCACACCAGTCTTGAGTAGTGTGAAGTTTGCTTTAGAGAAGTTCTTCAGTGTGGTCTTTTTCGTTTGGGGTGGGGGCGGGATGTGGATTTCCAGTGAGATTAGTTTATGATCAGATCTCACCAATGAGGGATATACTGGTGTGGAGCATTTTGTCCCCATGTTTTTGATAATGAGATCTAGTATATTTTCTCCTCTCGTGGGAACAGTGACTAGCTGTTCCATGGCATTTGAATTTATGAACTCCAGGAACCATTGGGCTAGAAAGTTAGGGCTTGAGTAATGTTCCCAGTCTATATTCGGGTAGTTGAAGTCACCCAATATGATGGTGTTTGGAGATACATTTATACCCTCCAGTGTCTTCAGGAAGGCTGTGTGGGGTTCCTGAGTTTGAGAGGGTGGCCTGTAGCATGCTACAATTTGTAGAGCAGTTTTGCCTATGGTTAGTTGCACCTGGATGGTTTCGAAGCTTAGGCATTGCCACCAACCTGGAGGTGTGGGTATCCTTTATGAATATGGATACACCCCCTCCTTTTGTGGTGTGGTCTGGGTTTTGGGGACGGAACGCATGATATGAGGTAAAACCTAATAGTGCCAGGGTGCTCTCAGGAGCCTTGAACCAGGTTTCAGTTACAGCACAGACATCGATGTTCTCCATACTGAGAAGGGCCTCGAAAAGCGTGCATTTTGAGATTTAGACTTCTGGCATTGAGCAGCATTACCCTCAGTTTCTTCCCATTTTTGTTTTCTAGGGTGGTAGGTTTAGAATTTGAGCCTTGCCTAAAAAAGGCACTATGGGGGTGGCAAGAGCCTTAGCCAATATCCAGAATCCCAGGGGTGACAGGTGCAAGCTGTCCCTTGTGAAGCAGCATGGCTTGTCAAGCAGGTCATCCCAGGCAGACAGACACTGGATCCCCTTTGAATGACACCAGACATTAAGCCAATTGTTAAAGCTGATCATCTTGTCTCTATATTGTGGCATCATTCTTGGTGAAGGAAGGATACTGCTCAGGGTCAGGGTCATACCTGCCTGGGCTACATAATCAGAGAGCTCCTCTATGTCTCTTTTCATGTAGTCCAGGGAGGTACATCTCAGGTCGTTCACACCAGCATGGACAATGACTGTGTCATATTTGTACTTGCCGTGGAGTGACCAGAGTGCTTGTGTTATGTGGCGGATTCTAGCACCCGATAGGCAGCTTACTGTGACCCTCTCCTTGTTCAGCCTGGTGAGTGGGATGTCAGTGTGTCTGACTATGGAGTCACCTATGACAAGTATGTTTGGTGTTGTATTTGGCCTTAAGGGCTGTGACTGCTTTGCACACTGCTTTTGTGGTTTATGTGGTGCTTGTGGGGTGTCTTGAGGTAGCAGCTGTTTGGGTGTCTGCTTTGGAGGCCTCTGCTGTTTAGGTAAATTTTTACTCAGAGCCTCCGAGTATGTCTTTGTGTGTTTATGTGTTTGATTCAGTGGTGTGGTAGCATTATGTGAGGCTGGTTTTGTGGTGTGTGTAGTTGCCTTCTCCTCCTGTCTGGTCTTGCCAGTCCTGAGTTGAGAGAGCTCAGCCTCCAGTTTGGCTAAATAGCTGCATCTCTCGCAAGTATTTGTGCTATGTGGGAAGAGGAGAGGGTTGTCTGTGTACATGAGGCAGTTATAACATTGCCTCAAGATTCCCAGATTCATCAGCTGGACCGGAGAGGAGATTGACAACTGACCTTTGGACATGCTAGAATAATATTGGGAATTCCTTAATAATTGAAAACAAGGGCCAGTGGGGAGTGAGGGTGAAGTGCTTTTAATTTTTAGTGCTGACTTATATAATTGCTTTAGTGAGCAAGTGCCAGGTAACTTGAGTGCAATGTGTTACAAGTAACTAAATGCAAAACGACAAACAGTAACTTTCTTTCAAGTGAAACAAGGAACTAGTACAGTAAGCAATGCAGATATCACTAGTGATCCACAGAAGCTAAGAAGCGTATTAGGTGGAATTAGCTTCCAGGAAATAACAAGCAAACAAACAACAAGCATATAAACAAAGCTAGATTCAGCAGGCCTGGATCTAGTCTATGCTAGAGCAAACAAGGTGTACCAATTTCAATAAGATACAGTTCAAATATTCAGGCACTATAAACCTTTAACCAGAAATTCCCAGCTCAGAAGGGCAGAGTCCAGCCTCTTCTCCCACAAGAGTGCAGACCACGAACCTTCTTAATGTAAAATAACTGGCCTGAAGCCCAAGTGCTTAAACCAGAACTAATACACTTGGACACTGGGCTCTCAATCAGCAGTTCCCAACTTAGAAGGATGAAAGCTACCTGTCCTGCCACCACAGTGCTTGCCACAAACCTTCCTAATGTAAAACAACTGGTCTGAAGCCCAAGTGCTTAATCCAAAAGACTTAGAATGATAGCTACACTTTAATCACGTTACAACCAAGCAGTAATAAATACAATTGAATACTTTAGAGAATGTCTGGATTAGTGCTCAAGTTACACAAACAAAGCTAGATCCAGCAGGCCCGAATCCAGTCTATGCCACAGCAAACAAGGCGCACCAACTTCGGTAAGAAGCAGTTCAGATATGCATGCACTATAAGCCTTTAACCAGATATTCCCAGCTCAGAAGGGCAGAGTCCAGCCTCTCCTCCCACAAGAGTGCAGACCACGAACCCTCTTAATGTAAAATAACTGGCCTGAAAGCCCAAGTGCTTAAACCAGAATTAATACACTTTTAGATTAACAGACACTGAGCCCTCAATCAGCAGTTCCCAACCTAGAAGGATGTAAGCTACCTGTTCTGCCACAACAGTGCAGAGCACAAACCCTCTCAGTGCAAAACAACTGGTCCAAAGCCCAAGTGTTTAAACCAAAAGGCTTAGAATGAGTTACACCAAGCAGTAATAAATACAATTGAGTATTTTTAAGATGATGCAAAAGTAAAATGAAAGGTAGAAACACAAGTACAGTAAAAGCAGATAAAATTTTTTTTTTTTTTTTTTTATCTGAACAAGTGCTGAGATCAAAGAAACAGATTTGAGTGCTGAAACTAGAAAACTGGCTAGTTATAAGAAAAAAAACAAGCTAGAAGGCTTCCCTCAAACACAGAAGGGCTTGGGGGCTCAGAAGCCTACAAATAGTCTATACCACTTAACAGGAAAGGCAGGAAATAAGCTTAATTTTTTTTTGTCTGTTTCCCAGATGCTCTCTTTGTACACAGTAGGAGTGCCTGAAATCAGAATATGATCTCACTGCACTCAGTTGAGTGAGCAAATGAGATGGGCCCAGAGGCAAGCTGAGGGGCGGGCAGTTTCAAGGCCACTAAGATTAACACCAAAACAAAAACAGGGAGTGAAACAGAATTTGACTGCAGCAGATGTTTAGAATTCAACAGATTTCTCATGTACTCTGTAAGTGTACAGTCGGCTTCCTGGTCTGCGAGCAAAAGAGGTTTCCACTGAGGTATATAATAAGCCCTTCCAAATAGTTTTTCAAAAGGAGTCAATCCTTTTGCATTCGGAACAGTTCTCATGCTCAACAGTGCCAGGGGCAGACAGTACACCCAATTCCTCTGCGTTTCTACAATTAACTTCCTTAGCTTACTCTTTAAAATCCTATTATGCCTCTCTACTAGCCCTGCAGATTGTGGGTGGTATGCACAATGATTTTTAAAAGAAATACCAAAATGTTTACTTAACTGTTGTATGGTCTGGTTTACAAAGTGTGTGCCATTGTCACTGTAGATCCTTTCCAGAATGCCGAATCTAGGGATGATTTCTTTAACGAGAACTTTTGCCACCGTTGCCGCGTCTGGATTTTTAGTCGGAAAGGCTTCCACCCATCTGGAAACATATCTACAATGACAAGACAATACTTCTTATTTTCACATTTGTTCAAGTCTATGAAATCCATACAGATAGCATGAAACAGATACGGTGATGTAGGGAAACTCCCTTGCTTGGGCTTTAACGCCCCTTGTGCATGATGTTTATTACAAACGTGGCACATCGAACAAAATTTTTTAGAGTAGTTTAAGAATCCGTATGTTGTGAACACTTGATTCACCAGCTGTACCATCCCCCCTGTTGAGACATGGCACTGCCCATGGCTCAACAAAGCTGCATATCTTAACAAATTAGATGGCAATATCGGTTTCCCTTCTTTAGAGATGTACAGCCCCTTTTCGAGAATTGCTCCTCGTTTTACCCATCTTCATTTTTCAACTTGCATAGTAAGTGTTTGCATTGTCTTTAACATTTCTAAATCTAAAATCTCAGGGGGTTGTAATTCCTCACTCAAATGAAATACTTCTGAAGCTGCCTGCTTTGCAGCTGTATCAGCTCTCGCATTACCTTTTGAAATCCTGTCCTGTTGCTTGGTATGAGCTGTGCATTTACAAATAGCTACTTTTTGAGGTAACTGAATAGATTCTAAAATATCTAAAATAAACTGTGCATGATTGATCGGTTTGCCAGTAGATGTTATCATTCCTCAATTTTTCCACTGTTGCGCAAAAACATGTACAGTAGAGAAAGCGTACTGGTCAGTAAAAATGTTTACACATTTACCCTTTGCTAAGGTACATGCCCGTGTTAAGGCAATCAATGCTGCTGCCTGTGCAGATAAATTGTGTGGTAAGGGTTTCGCTTCTATAATCTCAATATCAGAAACTACTGCATATCCTACTAGGTTCTGTCCTGCAGGACCCCTTTTGCATGAGCCATCCATGTAGTATGTCACTTCGGCATCATCCAAGGGGACATCCGTAAGATCTTTTCTAGACAGTGTCTTTTGCTCAATCAACTGCAGGCAGCTGTGTGGTGTGCCATCTGCAGGGGTTGGGAGCAAGGTGGAAGGGTTCAAAGTCGTACATCGTTCAATTGTCATATGAGGTTGACTCAACAATATAGTCATACAGGAAAGATGCCTAGCAGGGGAAAGATATGCTACCTTCTCTTGCAGTAAAATAATCGCAACTGCATGAGGCACTCTCAGTGTGAGAGGGTGGAACAAAACTACTGAGGCCGAAGCCTGTACTGCCATTGCAGCTGCAACTACTGCTTGTACACAGTAAGGTAAAGACTGTGCCACTGGGTCCAGTTGTGATGAATAATAAGCAACAGGGCATTGCTTGTCCCCATGCTGCTGTGTTAACACTGATGTCATATAACCTTGCTTACAATCTACAGTTTGGAAAAAACGTTTGTGGTAGTTTGGTAAACCTAAAACTAATGAGGACGCTATTAACTGCTTCAGTTTGCAGAAAGCGGATTCTGCTTCTGGTGTCCATTGTAACAAATCCTGTGCTGCCATAGGCTTTTTATATATCAGGTTAGTCAGTGGTGCAGATTCCAAGGTGTAGTTTGGAAAGCAAGCTCCGACAAAAATTAGTCGTACCCAGGAAGGACATCATTTCCTTCTTGGTAGTGGGTTTCGGTGCTTGTAAAATTGCTACTTTTCTGTCCTCATCTAATGTCCTACCCTCTTTGGATATTACATATCCTAAGTATTTAACTTGTTTTCTCCAAAGCTGCAGTTTATTTCTGTTTACTTTATGTCCTTCAGTGGCTAAAAATTGTAATAGCGCTGTGGTGTCTTCTTTACAATCTTGCTGGGTGGGGGCCGCCAGCAGGATATCATCAACATAAAGCAAAATCTGACTACCTCCTGGTGGGGTAAATCCCGCCAAGTTGCTTGCCATTTCTTGTGAAAATATTGTCGGACTTTCACAATATCCCTGTGGTAGTCGCGTATATGTATACCTTTTCCCCTGAAATGTGAATGCAAGCCAATATTGGCTGTCAGGGCGTATCGGTATCGAAAAGAACACATTGCTGATATCTACCACAGAAAAATATTTCTGTTGAGGTTTTAAATCATTCAACAGGGTGTGTGGGTCTGGCACCGTAGGTGCCCTTGGTATTACTGCATCATTTACAGCTTGTAAATCTTGGACCATATGCCACTCTCCATTTGCTTTCTTGACAGGAAATAAGGGTGTGTTACATGGTGAATCAGAAGATTCCACCAGCACCCATTCCTTAAGTAAAGTTGCTATAATAGGTTTGATTCCTACCTCTGCATCTTTTCTTAAGGGATACTGTCTTTTCTGTGGTCTAAATGCTGACTTTGGTGTAATAGTAACTGGTCCTGCTGTATGAATAAGTCCTACATCTGACTTTCCTGTTGACCAAAGAATTTCTGGTATATTCTGTAAGGCATTCTCTTCCTCCTTTAATAGAAGTGCTAATCAGCTGTCCTTGCTAAACTGCAAGTGTACAGCTGGGTGGGTCTGAGTTATCCAATTTAACTTCTGCCTTTGTATTCCTTGTTCTGACAGTTCTAATTCTGTCTGCTTCTCCCATCTCATGACTTTTTCTCCTAGGTCTACCCATTTTACATTCTTGTCCTTAGTTAAGCTAACGTGTGGTAATCAATTAGATTTATAGAGTGCAAAGAACTCCTGGGGCAATGAACAGCTGGCTACACTGTTCCCTTCCTTGTCCCAGTACAGATTACGTAATATCAATCTGTTTGCACGATTTCTAAACAATTCTTGCTCATATTCCTTACCAGGTACTGGTGTGTTACAATAATACAGAGTACAGTGCAACAAATGCTGTTTATCAATGTCAAGGGAGGGGAACTTGCTGATGGCTACGTTCATCAACTCTTTGGTTACTGCCCCTGGACCAGTCGTAACCAAGTCCTGGCTGTATCATTAAAACATTCCACCCTCCGATTGCACTGCAAAGGTATCAATTTGTGGGTGTGCTTCCATACCCTGCATAGTCGGAACTACTGCTATACTAAATAGCTGCATAAGATCTCTGCCCAAGAGATTCACTGGGCACTTTGCAGAAACAACAATTTTGCTTTTCTGGTTCAATCCTGAAACAGGATCAGTTATTGCAATATTATGGGAGAGGGGCTCTTGATACAGCTGTCCATTAGCTGCTTTCACTAATATGTAATCAGGTGACTCTGAGTTCTCTGGCAGTTTGGAGGGATGTATCAGGCTCCGTGATGCCCCTGAGTCACACAAGAATCTGACTTCCCTCCCTTCTACCAGGAGTGTAACTTCTGGTTTTGTGTCTGCTAAATAGAACTCTAAGCTCAATAAGGCCAAATCCAATATTTCATTTTCTTCACTATCCATGCCTTCCTGCACTTCCTCTATGTCTTCTGTCACATTCTCTACTCCCTCTAACACATTCTCATTTGTCCTTTCTCCGCTATCCCCTTCTAGTGATTCTTGACCATCATATAGTCAGTCTTCACCCTCCTTGTCCTCTGTGGTTGCCTTCTTGTTTTTTTTGCAATCCCTTGCCAAGTGTCCCTTTTTACCGCATTTAAAACATTCATCCCTTTTCTTTTGCCCTTCAAAGTCCTCTGATTGCTGATCAGATTGTTTGTTTCCCTGGGCATTTCTCCTGCCCTTTTTCCCGGACTGTACTACATAAACTTCTGCTCCATTTTCTACAGAAAATACTTGGGTTTCTTTTTCTTTTTGCTATTAAAATGCTTTTTGGCATGCCTGGCATATTCAAGTAATGACTGTAATCTGCTTGTACCATGATCTACCATGTGCTTTGTAATAAAACTGCTTATGGGTGCAATGCTGCCTTTCAAAAACGCATTCTTTAACTGCTGCTCATATGGGGAATCTTGTGTCTGATCTTCAGGAACCTGCATTCCACGATGGTTATTAAAACATTCGAATAGTCTGGCATAGTATCTGTCAATAGTTTCACCTTCTTGTTGGATGCATTGATTAATGCAAGTCCAGTCTGCCCTAGGCTTCTATTTCTCAGAGATGCGGTCTGTAAGACCTTTCACTCTGTTGTCTAACTCTGCGCTACTATGTGGGAGGGGTCTGAGTGCAGCATCACGGGGATTTCAGTCGCTACTAATCATGTGCCAATCTGGTCCCACAATTTGTCCGACTACTTTTTCTACCTCTTCTCCATTTAAATTATAACTTAGCCTCATTCCTTGAAAATCTTCTAAGAACTTTCTAAAATTAACTTTTGGATGGGGAATTCCCTCAGTGGCTTTCCGGATGTCTTCCGGAGTCCAGGGTCTATACACTAGAATAGTCGGGTTCTGACCTTCTTGCCCTGCCTGAGGATTAGGCACTTCTATAAGTGGGCATATTTCTTCTTCACTCATAGATCGTGAATTTCTACCCATTTGATATAACTCAATGTCCCCTTTTGAGTTTCCTGCCCGTGTTCAAGACTTGGTCTTGACGGGATCTCTAATAAACGGTTTTGCTTTTGTAGTGCTCTTACGGTAACAGCAGGATATCGTGTGGGCGGAATAACTTGCTCACTAGCTTCATATTCTGGTAGGGGAGGTGGTGGGACTGATGCTATCACTAAGTTGTTGTCCTCCTTATCCAAAAACATTGC
Source organism: Protopterus annectens (assembly GCF_019279795.1). NCBI lineage: Eukaryota > Metazoa > Chordata > Ceratodontiformes > Protopteridae > Protopterus > Protopterus annectens. Next base: position 1,487,143,958 of record NC_056733.1, on the reverse strand, counting down.
TTTTGAATTATTACTTCTTTGCTCCCTACGGTTTACTTCCTCAATCCACCTGTGTGCCTGAGGAATTCCTAATTGACGTTGCTTTTTTACCCGACCTTTGGAATCGGTTTTAAGCTGTCTGACAAGTTTAACAACTGAGGGTTTTTCTAATTTACCATCAAATTCATACTTATTAACCCATTTTGAATAGTATTTAATATTATCAGCATGCTGTGACTGCATGTATTTCGCGTCTTCGGTTAACGGCGGATTTCGGGGTCTTTATTACCCATTTTGTTATAACCTTTTAATCGTTACGTAACTCCTTATTTTTAACATGGTACCACGGATTTTGTTATAGTCTCTTCAGAATGACTGCCTACCTGCCCTGTTTCCCTGATCTATGACAAGACAGCAATCTTTCTTGTCCCTGACTTATAAAAAAAATAATAGTCCTGACAAAACAATGCAAATCTAGTCCCTGATCTAAAACAGAAAAAAAGGTGGATTCACCTTACCTGAGCCTTCGTGATTGATCACCTGGTTCGAGTAAACCCGTCCTTCAGTCGCAGATCAGAAAGTGGCCGGCCTCTTTTGTACGACAATTCAGTCGGAGGTCTTTTCAAATAAGAAGAACCAATGTGGTTTCTTCCCCGTACGGTTTCAAGCCACCTGGCCTGTCTGATCCGAGGCAAAGTGAGGGTTTCTGGTACAAAGGACCAATCTGTCAAAGGAAAAAACTTCAAAGACCAATACACGTAAGGTTCAGTTATGGTACATTTAATAACTTGCAGCAAGGAGACAAAAACATGCAAATACAAGATTTTGCCTAACTACTAACAGGAAGTATGCTATTCTTATACTGTTTTACAAGACATGGCCTTCTATAGCTGACGTAATCAAACACAACTTTCAGTATTGTTCTACAGCAGATGTTGCTCAGATTTTCTGTTGACATGACTAGATTTGTGAGAAACTTTTGAGAAAAACAACCTGGCCTTGGTGGGCACTAACCCGTTACAGGCCCCTATTGTACAATTCTAATACATGTGTTACATTTCAAGGTACTTTTCTAACACAGGCATAAGCAAATGCTGACTACAGTTCATATTTTCAAACAGTCTTTGTTCTAATTATCTATAGCTTCTACAGCTGTGTATTTTCTCACAGCACAACAGAACTCCTTGTCTAAGTTTCATAACATTTATACAAGTAGTATTGTTCTATTCGTTATTTCCCTAACACAAGCAGAAATCATCTGCTTCTCAGTAAATTTCCAAACATAAACAAAGATTTTTAGCTGCGCATATTTCATGACAATACAAGGTCAGAAAGCTTCTGTAGTTTGTACAGATTTATGCAGTATGAAATAGAATAAATGTGTTAACCCTTTTCAAGCTCTAAATGCACTAAGCATATTACTAATACATATACCAATACATATTTTTCTAACAGTTTCCTTCACTTTACAGTGATTATTCATGGATCATAATGTACCTCAAATAGGTAATTTGCTTTTCAGTCTTCTCCCCAGGAATAGGTGAAGTACTGAAAGGCTGAACCTTTGCAGTGGAGAATTTTTTTTTAATTCCAAAACTGAGATGAAAATATGTATAGCTATTGCTACTGCTCTGTCTGATTAAACTTTTCAGTCTTAGGTTGCTTTTCCCCACTTGTCCATTAGATAGTGGAGAGTGTGAACTGGGCGTTATATGAGTTGCCACACATATACAGCCCCTTTAGTTACTCACTTATTTACTGTGGAGCAGTTCAGATTTAACAGCACTGGGTATTCCCTGTCTCAAGTTCAGAGGTTCATAGGAGGTTACTAGGCTAATGGCCCTAGACCCCTTACATGCTTAGCCATATTTATCCAGAGTTGTCCCATTTGCCAGTGTTTAGGTGAACAAAGTTCACAGAGATAAGAGTATATGGTACTTAATACCAACTGTCCCTGTCCATGAGGGACATGGACACTTCCCCCCAGAGTGAATTTGCAGTCACTCATCCATTGATCTAGGATGCATTTAAAGAGGGTCAGGGAGGAGCACTGTTTTACATGAGTTGGGAGCTTGTTCCAGAGAAGTGGCAGTCTCTGGGATATGTATCTATCTCTCCACCATGATCTGTTTATGTCACTGGCTAGATTAAGATCCCTGGAGCGAGTAACCCTCATGCAATTTAATTTATGAATGTGTAGCTTTTCCATCAGGGCTGGATCAAAGACTGCTCTGTAGGCCAGGCACAAGTCACCCCTTAACAACCTGCACGAGTACAGTGACAGGGCTTTTGGTCTTTCCCCGTAGGACTTGTTTTGTGTTCTCTATATTTTCCTGGTGAGAAACCTCTGTGGTCTCTCCTGTGGTTGCAATTGTCTGGTGAGGTCCATACAAAAGGGAGCATTGTACTCAATTACTGGTCTGATGAGGCCTGAGTATAATGGAATTATAACATTCTTAGATCTAGATGAGATGCCTTTATTTATGAGATGTGACACACAGAAGGATTTCCTTACAACTGTGGAAACTTGCTAGTCAAAGTTTAGATTGCTATGAAGCTGAGTACCCAGATCATGTACCACTGGGTCTATACTTGGGTAAGTTCTGTCTATAGTGTAATTAGCAGGGAAGTCAGCTTTCCCAAATGGAATAATAATGCATTTTGCATTTATCTTTAATCCATGGCTTTGGCACCAATCATTTGTCAGCATTAATGCTTTCTGCAGTATATTAACATTGTTGAGGGACTCAGTTTTTGCTCCCAATTTGAAATCATCAGAAAACCTGGTCAGCCACAGGCTGTCCATGTTTTCCTGCACTTCTGAGGAATAAATTCCAAACACGGCCCTGCACAGAACACTATGGTATGCCATTGGTGACTGGTCTTCTGCAAGAGGTAAAGTCACTTACTTTGACAGCATGTAGCCTGTTGGTGATGGCTACCCATCTAGAGACATAATGGTTAATTCTCAATTGGAAGAGTTTCTCCGTAGTACCTGAGTGGGAGATTGTGTCAAATCCCTTAAGTAGGTCAAGGTAGGTGGTATGCACTGCCTTTCCCTCATCCAGGGCTTTGGTGACTTTCTTGAAAATGTTAACTAGGTTTAACAAGCATGATCTACCCTTAACAAATCCAAACTGTGTTAGGTCCAGAGTTTGGAGACTACCTTTGCCCTTGTTGATAAGGTTCATAATGATTCTTTCCATAGCCTTGCAGATGAGGTTACTTAGGCTTATGGTCTATAATTCCCAGGGTCAGTTTATGGTCCCCCTTTGTGCAGAGGGATTACTGTTGCTGTCCTCCATTTCATGGGAACATAGCTGGTTTGCAGACTGTGGATAAACACAGATCCAAGTGGGTCTACTATGTCATGTTTTAAGTTGTTAAAAAAGCAACCTGGTATGTTATCTGATCCCAACGATGCTGCATTTTTGGCCGTGGAGAGGGCAAAGATGACCTACTCTCATGAAATAATAGGTTGAGGAATGGTGGCAGGTATACTTTAGAGAATGACCAGTGGTGATGGGGGATTGAAGTTTGCACCAAGTCTGTCAGCTAGCAGTTTGGCTATTTCCTCTGGCAGAGTATGGATGATGCCATCCAAAACCTGTTTGGTGCATACCTGGGTATTCCCTTTCAGATTTTAGACATAGTTAAAGAATGCCTTGTGATTATCCTTAGCTAGGGAGGCTATTTTTGTTTTGTAACAGTTTTTTAGGACTTGACAAGATCTCTAATTTGTTTATTTAAGCTAGAGAGGAATTTCTTCCTCTGCTGAGACAGTTCCCTCTTGTTCTTGAACATTAGTTTATTTCTCTTGTTATATAGCCTGCTTATACTAGGGGTCCACCACGGTGGCTTGTTTTTTTTTTTTTTTTTTGTCAGGACCTGGTTTGAATCCGGTCAGTACAGCTGGATCTACAACTGCTTAAGTGGTTATACAGGGAACTGGCATACACCTCTGCATAGGAGTCCTTGTTACCTGTGACTGATGGAGCTTTGAAACTTCTTATACCATCGCTTAGCAGGAAGTAATTTCTCTTGCTCCAGAGCATTTACATTAAAAAAGTCCAAGAACCTCTTAGACAGTATGTTTGTGGTCATGTATGTTTCCCAGTCAATGGAAGGATATTTAAAATCACCCATAGTCAAGGTGTTTGGCTGTATGGTAAGTGACTCCAGTAAGTCCAGGTATGCGGTATGGTTTATGGTGGTGGACCTATAGCTAGCAATGATGTGGTAGGGGCGTTACCTACAGTTAATTGGATATGGAGTAACTCAAGAGAGTCATACTGTTTGACCAGTCCTGAGGTATACTTATCCTTAATGAAGATGGATACACTGCCTGGTTTGGTTCTTTCATGCTCAGTTTGAGGTCTGAATGTATGGTAAGTGTTGTAGCCCTGCATGGCTGGGGTGCTTTCCACAACTTTGAACCATGTCTCGGTGACTTCACAGACATCAGCATCTTCCAAGGTGAGGAGTGCTTCCAGGGAATGCATTTCTTGTTTTGACTCCTAGCATTAAACAGCAGAACATTGAGTTTATCTACAGAAGATTGTGTTACATTGGGAGGCTGGTTGTTTTGTCATTGCCTAAAAAGGCACAATAGGGGTGGCTAATGCCTTTGTGAGAATCCAAATGCATGTCGACCATTTCATCTCAGGCTGACAGATATTGGATCCCCTTGGACTTACACCAGAATCTAAGCCAATTGTTAAAGTCAATAATTTTTTGTTTGTATTGTGGCATCATCTTTGGTGAAGGTAGGATGCCACTAAGGCTAGGCTCATACCTTCCCAAGATACATTATTTGAGAGCTCATTCCAGAGAGGTATATCTCATGTCATTCACCCCAACATGGACTATGATGTAGTCATACCAGGTACTTGAGGTTGAGTGACTTGAGTGATTGTATGACTTGTTGGATCCTGGCACCTGACAGACAGCTAGCTGTAACCCTCTCCTTATCCAACCTGGTGAGGGAGATATCCCACTATGCAGTCTCCAATGATCAATACATTAGGTTTTAGTGATTGTTTTTTTGCATTGTTGTGTATGCAAGTGGTTTCCATTTGGGGGGGGGGGTCTCTGATCTTTTGGTATGTTTCTAGTGAGTACCTCCGCATATGTGGGTTTATGTGTTGTGTCTTTATTTTGTATGGGAAGTTATGTGTTTCTGCTGGCAACCTATCTAGCATTCCATTTGTCCACATGTGAGAGTATTGCCTCCAATTTCATAGTGTAATTACATCTGTCACATAATGTATTTATTTTTTTCAGGAGTTAAGTGGTTGTCAGTATACATGAGACAATTGCTACATTGCCTCAGGAAGCCCATGTCAATTAGGCTGGCTGGAGAGATGATGAAACTGCCCATCCATTATAGCAGGTTCTTACTGTATGGTCTATTAAGGAAGAGAGTGGGCTAATTTGACAGAACTTTGCTGGTAGCTCTGAGACAACTAGAGAAACCTAAATGTGTGCAAACTAAGGCTAATCAATAAGGCAACACTGCTCAGTGTGCAACTGAGTTGTTCCTAGCACAGCAGAAGAGCTTGGAAGAGTTTCACTGACAGCTCTTTAGGGAAAAACTGAGCTTTAAGGCTTTTGCTTCTACACAAGGCACTGCTAACCCCCAGTGCATGAAGTGCAGCAATATGCAAATGCGAGTCTTAAATACAAGCTAAAATAAACACTATTTAGTTTAGCTAACAATAGGAAAGCACACAATGAGCCTTCCTCCAGCAATCCACAAATCAGATGTGGCTTGATCTGCACACTTTTTCCACAAGCGTGTAGAAAAAGCCCTCCTAACGTAAGATGGCTGGTTTAGTGCTCAAGTGTAACAATAACAGGCTAGATTCAGCAGATGTGAATCTAGTCTATACTATGTAACCAGATACTTAAAGCAACAATAACAATATTAAAAGTGCAGAAAATGCAGATAAAAACAGCCAAAATGAGGTAGCAATTCAATTAAATACAATCAGCAAAGTGCAATTGAAACAATAATCTACACATATATATATATATATATATATATATATATATATATATATATGATACACAGATTCTTTAAAATTAAACTAATCTGTACTCACTTTGTGCCACTGATGATTTGGTAGTGGGCACTCTAGCGTCTCTTTCTTTACACTCAGGGACATAGCTGTGTCATCTGACACCCTGAGCAGATCCCTAGTCTGCATCCCCTTTGCAAAGTTGAAAATAAAAGAAAAAAACTGTGGACCAAAACAACAAAAAAATGTAGGTAGCTCCATGCTATAGTTGCTCATACACTGAGCTCACAACTGTGAATGCACTATCAGCATTTATTTGTGAAGCTGTAATTCACTTCTTAATTAATGCTGGTGCTGTGTGCTTTTCACCTTATGTAGTTGTGGCTCTGGATGTATGTCAGACTACAACTCTATCACTGAGTGGAAAAAAAATATAGATGAGCAGTAGAAAGGTAATTGGTGAAGAAAGCTATAGGTGAGTAGGAGAAACATATAGGTTAGTGGTGAGCACTATAGATGAATGCAGAAATTATAATTGAGTAGCTACTAAGGTAGGGAGGGAGGATGTCAATGTCTGAGATGTAGTTTTTGGAGCTTTTTATAATGCAAGTCATTCTGATGCTGTCATGTTATGTGCTACTAAACATATTCACATGATTTGTCTGTTTCTTGCTTGGTGTGACCCTGTTCTTATTCCTTTAAAACTTTGTATGCACCTTTACCTTTAAATATCCATCAATGGGGAAGTACTGTGGCTATGCTGCCGATGCTCACTGTACTACATTTAATGAAAGTCAATTATTATTGTTTTATGACAGTCTGTTTTACTACTGTCTGTATGAGTGTTATTAAGGTATTTATATACTACCTGCAGTCATAATGGGTACATTGTTTCTGTAGATCAGAGTGTGTGATGTACCTTTAAGAAGAATTCCAGTCAGTGGGCACCTGCATATAAGTACAGAGCATGTGCAAGCAAGAGTCCCATTTTGAGTGAGCAGCCAGAGTGAAAGCATGTATGTGTGCAGTAGTCAGTCAGTTAGCTTGTTTAAGTTTAATTTTCCAGTCATCCATCCTGATGTGTGTGTGTGTAATAAGCTACTTAAAAAAAACCCAAGCCTCATCATCTTATTTAGATACACTAGTTTCTATGTGCTCACTGTCTCCAGGAATGTGGAGGACTTCTGAAAATGCATGAGCACATCTGCAATATATTTATTATATTTGCCTGTGTGTGTGTATGTGTGTGTGTGTGTGTGTGTGTGTGTGTGTGTGCGTGTGTGTGCGTGTGTGTGTGTGTGTGTGTGTGTGTGTGTGTGTGTGTGTGTGTGTGTGTGTGTGTGCGTGTGTGTGTGTGTGTGTGTGCGAGCGAGCATGTGAGTGAGCTCATGGATTTGTGTTTTCTATGATGTAATTAAACTCTAGCTGCAGACTTATATTATTTATCCTGCAGCTCAGTTATAGTAGCTTTTGCAGGGTCATGACTCCAAGTTACATTTATATTCGAGCAATGTCTGCACGCTGCTCCACTGATTTCTTTAGAGCAGTAGACAGTTCAGAGTAAGGGCTTTGTGTGCAGATATTCAGCATTCTGCACATTTAGGTAATGCAGTTCTCTGTCAGCAATAGGGATCAGCAACATTGACTGAATGCCTTGAAATCCTGACATAAGCTTGCACATCAAAAAATATCACAACTGAAGTATGAACTTAGCAAAATTAATTTTCCATCTTGTTACCTTCATCATAATCACTGCACACTGTACAGAGAAAGTGCCTAATCAATCCTACTGTCCTTTCTACTGAATGCAATATAAATATATTACATAATTGTCATGTTTCACTGTTTCTCAGTGTTTCTAAAACTGCACATTGATCAGATATTGTTAAACAACAATGAATAATAGTTTAAGCAAAAAGACAGTATCATCCTGTGTAAGAGGCTGTCTTTAGAGGAAACAGTTTTTGTAGTATTAATTAAAATAACAGATTATATAGTATTCTGAAATGTTGCAATAGCCTTGAATGCCTATACTCAATTTACTGAGATTACAGTATATTGGCAAAAACTCTTACATTTAATCTGTTCATGTTTTGTGCTGATATAACTTGAGGAGTTAAGTTTAAGGAGGATAATCCTAAGGAGAAAATACGGGTCTATATCAGTTGGTCGAATGGCTATTCAGCGAATACCTGTTCATCAAACACCACTCTTCAGCAAATGGCGAATTTTCACTAGGGCAAACCAGCAGTTGAACACAATCTGAAATTTGCCCTTTTCCCCATTGTAGTGCCATTTTGGAGTTGGTATATTTAGTTAGGGAGTGTGGGGGGTGGAGCACCCCCAATTTGGAAGGTTTTAAATTTTATGTTTTTTTTTTTTTTTTTTTTTGCGGCACCCAGTTAGACAACCACTTTGCCCTAGTGAAAATTTGCCATTCGCTAAAGAGCAGCTTCAATAAATAGGTGTTTGACGAACGGGTATTCACTGAATAACAGCTTAAGTAGAAGCTAGCTGAGCTCACATCCTAACTATGAAGTCAACCCTGTGAGTAGAAGTATGTACTGCCACAATAAGAATTGGATGCTCCAGAGAATATTCCATGAAAAATAAACCCCATGCCTCGCTTCAAAAGTGACTCAAGATGTGGAGGTAATCCCACATTTTCGGTAACATAACCCATTAGTATTGTGTCAGACTACAATCCAGGGATGTGTGCTTTGACAGGCAGTACCACATTTGCATCACACATTATAACATTTTGCTCATTACATCTGAAATTTTCCACATAGCAACACACCTCCTTTAAGACAGAAGAGGCCTATAATGATTACAGTGTTCACATTTGACCTGTACTGGTCTTGTGAGATCCACAAAGCAATGTATTAGTCATCACTCTGCATTTGATTTCGTGGTCATTGATGTGTCATTTACTTTCTTGATTTCCTACAATTTCATTTTCTTCTAGTCTATAATACAAATTAGAAGATTCTGGCAGCACACTTAGCATATGTAATGTATTTCAAACTGTTCTTCTCAACAGTGTGACAATTAATTTCAGATGTAGCTGATGCACATCCCAGTGACAAGACTGAAGAAAATCTGCCATTCTTACTGCTGACCTGTGTTTATATTTGATTTAGTAGATAAATACATGATGTGGCTAGGTGCACCAGTCGTGACCCACTCTGATTAGACCCTGGGGCAAACCCAGGGCACAGTGGAAAGATAAAATCTCCTAGCTTGTCCAGGAATGTCTGCAAATCCCACAGGATTAACTGAGGACATCTTGCTATGGCTAGTCTAACTTGCCATGCTTGGTTTGTAACCATCACAACACTGACCAAGACAAATAAATTAGAAAATCAACATGTGGATGAATACTGTGATCAGACGTTGACCATTTTTCTGTAGAAAGTGAGGTGATAAACATTTAATACAATACGAGCAACAATATCTATGTATGTGTGTATATGTGTGTATGTGTGTGTATGGATTCACTTCAGAATCTCGAATGCCTGAAAACCCGAAAGTCATATGGTTGAGACCATATGATCGAGTTTTCAGAAGCTCAAAATTCTAAAATGAATCCCAAAAAAAAAAAAAAAAAATTCCTGCAAGGGGGCAAACCCCCCTGCACCCCCACACCCATGCTACTTAAATATACCCACTCCCATATTGCACTACAGCAAGGAAAAGGGAAATCTCCCATTCCCACTGTATGCAGATTTCCATTCAAAATTTTGAGCTTCTGAAAACTCCATCATTTGGGTTTTCAGCAGTTCGAGATTCTGAAAGGAACCCGTGGTGTGTGTGTGTGTATAAATATATATATATATATATATATATATATATATATATATATATATATATATATATATATATATATGTGTGTGTGTGTGTGTGTGTGTGTGTGTGTGTGTGCAGACAAAGTGATATCAGTTTTTAATTCTATCCTCACAGTAGTCCAGCAGTTTTAGAACAGTCCTCTCAATTCCCTTTTATATAAGGTAAATGCTTAATCCTAATCTTTATGCATAAAATTAAGCTTAATAATCATGCAGCAAACAAATACCTGCCTCTTTTAAACCATAAACAATATTTAGAAAGTAAAAACAGCAACACTTTTCTCTACAAAGCAGTCTATGCATGTCAGGAATTATTTTCTTTAGGCAACTTTTGGGATCATGTCTTTACAAGCCACTGTCATCCTTATAAGAACATTGTGCCTTGGGTACCGTAACCTTAGTAAAATGGTTTAAGGGGAATGGCCAGACAAAGAAAGATCTGCAAAGTGTGACTTTCATAATAGTTATTTGAAAAAATAAGAGGACCTTGTCCATAGCAGGAATACCAGAGCACAACCCTAAACAAAGCCAGAAAGGGGTACTCACTAACAAATGTCTTGTAGACAGAAGATCGTTTAGCGTCCTTGACCTCAGTCTACAAAGTGGTATGGAGCTTCTGTGAGCTCATCATCAACTAATTGAAGGCTGGGGATCAGGTGTGAAATCATTCAGGTGGTAGGCAGGATCTGGGTGGATTTTAACAGACTAGGCCCTGGTAAAGAAAGCTAGTTCTTGGCAAATGGAACGTCACTGTTAGGGAAAAATCAGGGCCTGAATGGGAGGATAAAACATGCCAGCAATATATGCCAAGTCTTGCATTTACATACAGCACTGGTTTTGAAACAAACTGGACTTTCAAACAGTGGCAGTCATCTGGAGATGCCCAAAAGAAAGAGTCACAGGTTAGTCTGGGGACACTGACAACTCCTTTGTCAGATATCATACAGTTGGACTTTGTGTCAGTAGATGAAATGGTTTCTCCAAAACATCAGTGAAATTGGTTATTTGTACACATGACTCTATTAGCTACTAGCATGTTACAGTTCCAGCTATTAATTTTGTAATTCTGTTGGGGGACTTCAGTGTTAAGGCTATGAATGATGGTGATAGCTGGGATGGTGTAACTGAAATCAGTACCTAGTTGAATCAAAACCTAAACAAAGAATTTCTATCAGACTTGTATGTTAACTGTAGACTGCTCATAAGGAACACTACAACTGTACATTAGTCTGCTTGTAAGTGCATTAAACAATTTCAGCCAAAAGTCAGTTGCTGACCTTGTAGTAGTCTCATGTTCTATACATTCAGTTCAAATGATCAACATTTGGTGGTAAGTTAGGTTGGACAGATAAGATGGCAGCTCAGCAAAACTGAGAAGCCCAAACTAGTAGTAAAGGTGGCCTGACAATATAGAGCAAGTCAAACAATTACCTGATGAAGAAACTGTTAGATACCTGGTGATCCTGTAGGTTTAGAGTCTGAGTGGACTCTATTTAGGACTTGATGTTGCAGAATGTCCAGATTTATGCCTTATATTTTTGGTCTGTTCCTCATAAAACTTTTGGTTTTCTGACAAATCACTGGGATGATCTGAGGATTGAAGTCACTAAATGATGACAGATTTTAGTTTCAGACTTCATATCCTTCAGAAAATGCAAGCTAATACAACTGCTGTCATTCTAGCAACTTTCTAAATTAATAAGAACAAAATTTTAAATCTGTCCCTATTTTTGAACCTTTGCCCCCCCCCCCCCCCCACACACACATTATGTGAAGCTCTGATAACATTTCTGGCATTAAGAAGTTGAGAGGTATGATCACTGGTATTGTTACAGTTCTACTTGCTCAGATGACTACAGTACTATGGAGTTTTAAAGCTACTGCTCTGCAGTAACACACTTGAAAGTACAAGATTACCTTTGTGATATAATTTTATTACTTGATTAACTGCTATACTGTTACTTCACTTGAAACTACTCATTTACACAATCTGTTGCTATTACAGTTATTGTAGTTGTATCTAGTGAGTTGGACTACCTGTTGTCCATTGTTTTTAATGGCTAGGTATGAACCAAATTAGCCTTTTGGGTTAGGCTGTTTAGTTCAATTTGCCCCTGTTACTGATTTTCTTATTGACCCTACATAGTCTGTCACTTTTTACATTTCTTTTTTGCACACTGCGACTACTAGGGTAGTCACAGGTTATTCTTTTATCCTTTAGCCATATCATAGTTTATCACCTTTTTTCCTATCCCTATCTGTTGTCCTCCTGTTCTTAACATGTCCTGTACTGCTTCATCTGTACTGGATAGTAAGGATTCTCAGTCATCTGTTTCCCCTTCTGCTGTAGTCAACCAGAAAGCATTCGGTATTTTGATGCAGTAAGTAGCTCACATAGTGCATCCTCGGTGCAAATATCTTTGTAGTCAGCTCCAAAATAAAGATGAAATTTAAATAACCAAAGCTGCCAGTATAAAAACAATATTAAAATAACAAACAAAAGCCAAGTAAATAGGTTGAGCACTTAAAACATATTAGTTCATACAGTTCTTTATACCCACAGGTCTTTGTTTAAACATGCTAAGACTTGCGAGGGTTTCAAAAAAATTCCTTTTTTGCATTTTGGAAATAGTGCCTTACAATGAAAGAGGAAGATCTTGGAGGACTTATTTAGAATTTAGGGAAATGATTTGGCAGTTCAGATTAAATGCCACTAACTGCTCAGGTTTAAATGAACAGATTTCTATTTTCCCAATTTTAAAAATGAAAGCAGAGTGTTTATGACATTACCTTTGCACCTCTTAGAACTTTAATATGTGCATTTTATACACTTTTAACACATTTACAAGACTTGTCCTGACCTTTTATTTTTAGATAAGAGTTATTTATTTACTTATTTTTAAATATTGTTTGAAGCATTGCTTATAAGATTTGTACACTTTTTTCAGAGGGCCTATATGTATTTGCCTTTGAGGTGGTACCTTATGTCTATCTTTTAAATGAAAAAAATTAATATGAATGGTCTTTAAAAGAATATAATTAAATTAAATTGGTATGGACCACTAAACAATTACACCTATGTGTATATAAGGCAAGTTGTATCTTGGGTAAATGGTACTGATGAAGTCCTTTACACAACTAAATAAGTACAAATGCACTTAACCAATGCACCTGACTTTTGTTTGTTATATTGAAATCATTTTTATACTGGCAGCATTGGTTATTTAAATTTCATCTTCATTTTGGAGCTGAGTACAGTGGCACTTACACTGAGGGAGCACTATGTGAGCTGTTTTCTGGTTATTTGTGGTGGATATTGCTGTACGGACACACACCCTGTTTTCTTGTATTTTGAGGCAGTGTGGTAACTGTGTTATGTTTACAGAAAACTCTTTATTATTATTGATTACCTCACAATGATTCAGTATGTGAGAGGTGTAAGTATTTACTTAACTTGGAGGCTACCTTCTTACCTCAGAGCACATTAGGCTAGCATAACATATATGTCCACATAGCACAGAGGGCTTCCTCTAATCCAGCTTATGCCAAGGTTGTTCAGAGAGCACTGTCTAAGGCTCCCAGGCTAAAGAAAATGAAATGTCAGACATTAGTATACACAGCAACACACCTACTTTCACACCCTTCACACTCATACCTAAGACGCAAACCTCTAAGAGTTAAAAGGGTGTACACCCAAGTCCTCGTGGCTCACTGAGATTGCATCAAACAATGGTAATGTTTTAGTAATAACTGACTCTGTTGTAAGGCATATGGACACCAATCTAAGAATAGGGTGACAGTTGTCTTTCTAGAGGCAGCATCTGGGATATAACAAGGGCTCTTAGATTCTCCATCCTGACAAATGTGATTATGACTTGACAGTTGTCCACTTGGGGGTGAACAACCTTAGACACTCTATCTAGATAGGCATGAAGAAGAATATGGTTGAGCTTGTTATGCATGCATCTAAGGCAGGAAAGATGCTGGTCTTGAGTGGCATTTTGCCATCACCCAGAATGATAGAAAGATTTAAAGACAAGATAATTGACCTTAATAATTGGCTGTGTAGTTGGTGTCATTCTAGGGAGATCCAGTATGTGTCATTTTGGGAAGTAATGCCTGCTATGCCAGGGATGACATGCATCTCTCTTATCAAGATGTTCACATTCTGGCTAAAGCATTTGCTGTTACCATAATGCCTTTTTCAGGCAGAGTACATCTGATGGACATTTTAACCTAGCAAATTCTAATTTGGGACAGATTAGTGTGGCTCTACTCATTGCCAAGAGTATAAAAAAATGCCCTAACTGGAGGGTCTCCTGCAACTTAAGCTCATTCACATGCATGCGTAA